>NC_067159.1:24500892-24800892 GCF_903995435.1 Acomys russatus | reverse complement strand
CCTTCCGAGGCAAGACAGTAAGAAGCGGAAATGGTAGAGAAATGGAAAAGAAAAGAATGCTTTCACCCAACAGTCTGGCTAAGCCCTGTCAGCTGAATGAAAACCTCCAGTGCTAGCACAAACAACGTTGTCCATGAAAGCTGTGCACATTGAATTACTGTTCATTTCCTATACAGCTATCTTACGTTAAAGTAACAATGGCCTAGGCCTAAATGTATATGGCTTTAGGTAGGGTGACTTTGTTTATACTAAAGATGCCTTCCTTCGTGCCTGTAGATTAGACTGACCTCATCAGCTGTCATCCTGAATCTGCCCAGGAAGAAGCACTCAGTGACCTCATTGAGGTTTCTTAGCAACTCTTTAAAGATAGTAGCTTCAAACTCCACCCCAGCCCTAGGTGTGACTGTTTAAAGCACAAGTGAGTCCAGCTCCTCTTTGAGTGATCCATCCCCACACTCTTGGGTTTGCCTTCCTTTCTTTTGAGTGCCTCTCTACCCCTTAACGCTTAAGCTTAAGCTCATGTACAAACAGCTTTCATGAACCTCAACTCTGCTTCACAAGCCAGCTAGTCCTAAAATTCTTTTCTGCATCAAAGCCATGGATCCTTGTTTGGTTTTACAGTCTAAGGGAAGTCTTGGGGCTGCGTAAGCCTGTCAGTGGGGAACGATGCCTTCTCCCTCTGCCCATCAAAGTGTGGACGCTTCGCTACTGGGTGTTAGTGAGGATGGTGTTAGCTCTTGAACCTCTTTGCTCTTAAATTCTTTTTTAATGGTATGTGAAAGAGTGTGTGTGTGTGTGTGTGTGTGTGTGTGTGTGTGTGTGTGTGTGTGTGTACACACATGAAAGCAGGTGCCCATGGAGGCCAGAAGGCACCAGATCCCCCAGAGCTGGAGTCAGGCCCTTTGTGAACCCTGCCATGGCGGACAGGAACTGAACAAGCTCTAGTCCTCTGCACATGCAGTAGTTGCCAAGCCATCTCTCTAGCACATCTTTACTTTTTCTTTTCTAAAGCACAGAGGGGTGCACAGGTCAGAATCACAAAGGATACGTGTAAAAAAAAAATGTCAAAGTTCTAAATGCGAGTCAAATTAAAGTACAGGCAGTTTTCCATTTATCTTTAGATTAGCAAGATCTATAATAAAGATATAAATTCTGTAACAGTTTTTTTTAAATCTCTCTTTTTCACTCATTGCTGTATTCTTAATATTTGGTAGTGATTAATAATTGGGAGAATTATAATAAATGATAGTATCGTTATCAGATGTGGTCATTTTTATCATTGTGATCCTCGAAGCAAACCTTGTTCATTAGGACTGGAATCTTAGGAAAGGAGATCAGGTATCAGCGTGCACTGTCAGGATGGGATGGAAGCAGGTGGTTCACAGCACACAGACCGCAGCTGGCTCTGTGTTCCACCTAATAATAACAGTGTCCTGGCTCCAAAAGCTGTATTTGGAATTCCCCTCAGGACTATGGAATATTCACTTGGGAAAGCCCTTATTTTCTGAAGGTCATTTCTATTTTTTCTTTAAATTGGTCTAAAGTCGTGCAAAGCCAAAGCTGTGAATGGAGCAGTGATTACACCAGATTCTATCAAATGGGGTCAGAAATGAGGCCAATTTTCTCAAGGGGATAGAAATGAAGTTGGCTTTGAAGATAGCTTTGAAGGGAAAGGATAAATGAGTATAAATATTTTTACATTATAAACATCACTGCATTCTTGTTGTTTCTTTTATTTTTATTTTTCTGCAAATATGCACAGGTTTTACTCAGAAACACAGGAGGTGTTGGCTAAATGTTTCTAGTAAAACAGTTCTTATTTAATCTTTGCATATCTAGACAATTTTATCTTTAGACTTCATTGTATCCAATAAAAGTAGAAAGAATATTGATAGCGATGTGTTAATGAAGTGAAAATTAACAATTAGTGAATTATTTTACAACTCATCAAATGTGAAGAATAAAAATGTACCATTTTAGTAATTTGGTTAATGAATGTTGTAATTACAAATTCAGTTTATAAAGAAGAGGATTAAACTCAACTATTTAGTCAACACAATAGAATTTTATCTCCACACCAAGATTGCAACAGGACGTCAGGTTAGTCGCACTTCTAGGTTGACTGCACATCAGTGTGCTGGGTCCCTAAACACCAGAAAGGGCTGGGGAGTGATCTCCGTTCCCTCACTTTTCCTGCTGTGTTCCTTTCAGTTTGACTGATGCTGGGTTTTAACAAAAGGTATAAAGTTTGCTGGGTTCTGTGGATCATCTGATCAAATTACTAAACCAGACAAGGTTGCGGGAACTCTTACTGTACACAGCATGCAGGAAGTGTGGGCTGCCTCGGATCCCACTTGACCATCCTGGGACGGACTGACACCTTAACATACAGAATGTATGCCTCCAAGCAGCACTAGACATAAATAAGAATGCAAACTCCCACCTCATGAGGGAGAATTGGGAATTGGTTGTTGTTTGAAAATCAAAACAAGGTCTCAACTTTAGGCATCTGTGGGTGCCCTTGGCAAAAGTGCTTAGCATCAGTCTATCCAAGAAAGACAGTCTAAAAAATAACTGCCCTGTACTCTTCGAAAATACCTAAATCAAGAAAGACAAACACAGTCTTTGCAAAATGTCATCCTGAATTTCATCCTGATTGGAAAGAAAATAACAGAGAAATGAGATAACTGAAAAAACTTGAGTATGGACCGTGAGATGTTTCGTGCACATTAGATAACAGCATTGTACTATTGCCAAATTTTCTGAATTTGATCACTTTATTGTACTAGAAGAATGGTCTTACTGAAAAGCACAAAATAAAGGGTCAGTAAGATGGCTTGGTGGGAAAAAGTTCTTGCCACTAAGCCTGGAAATTTGAGTTCAATCCACAAATTGTTCTCTGTCTTCCACACATGTGATAACAAGCACACACACACACACAAACAGTAGTTTTAAAAAATTAAAGCTACAATGAAATATTTAGTAAAAGAATGTCTTCAACTTACCTAATTATTAAAAAAAAAAAAATACTAAGCATGTGACTTCCATGGGAGAGAGGGAAGGACAGAGCCGTGAAGAAGCAAAGCGGAGAGGGAAGTGGAGAACCAAGAAAACAGTGTGTGGAAGTTTTGTATACTGATCCGTGAATTCAAAATAAAAATAACAGAAAACAAAAACAAAACAAAACAAAAAGAATTGCCAAGTAAGGCTCATTTTCTCCAGGAATGGCATTTTAAAGATAATGCCTAAAATTAGAGCACTGAACTTGAGCAAGCACAGACAGCAGTTCCCGGCCTGTGCTCCCGGGAGACACAGTAACACCGCAAGGGTTCAGGATTTATCTAAATTGAAGCATCTGCTGGTGCTCTTTCCTTCTCTAATATTTATTTTGGAAATAACTGTGCTTATTAGGAATTCGCCAGAGAGACTTCATCCTCCTTTAAGAAGGGGGCGTGAGGACTGTAGGGTGAGATGAGTTGATTTGGTCCCCCTGGAAAAGAATGGGAGGGAAGGAGGAAGCAAAGGCAGAGAGGAACCAGCTGCGGAAATGGTGACGCGCCTGCTCGCTAACGTCATATATGTTAAGGTCCACGTGGCGTGCTTGTCGTGGGGAATCTGAGGTTTGCGTGCGAGTCATTCAGGAGAGAAGCGGGGGTGGGGGGGGGTAGAAGTGGGGGCAGGGGGGGTAGAAATCTCCTTTAGAAAGTGGACCAGTTCAAAGCAGGCTTGTGTGGGTATTGGATTTTTTGCTAGTATGATGACATGCCTTATTGAGCCAATATCTTACACATGCTAACGCTTCCTTACCTTATACTGGTGAATGTTGAAATACCATCTTCCTATCAATAAACGCTCCACATTGAAGAAGTTTCCACAACGAGGAAGTCATAAGACAACATCAGTGTTTACACATCTGCTGCTGGCTAATCCTCTCCTTGGTATTTGTGGTCTAACAGAATGCTTGGGAAGCTGAGGACAGTGACTTATACTTGAAAAATGGCAATGGTTTAGCTTTTCAGTGTTAACTGTATTTTCGAACTTGTGTTACTGTATATCATTTTCTGTGGTGAATATTTAAGTAGTGACTCAAATGTTGATAGTCCTTCACAACTGAAGTATCCACGAAGCTTTGAAAATTGTTCTCAGCTTCAACACAAGCCCCATTCTATGTCACGGCCACCTCTTGGATTTCTACTGTATTATTCCATTATAGCTTTACAGTGTCCTATACCCAAGCAACCTTCAGGAACAAACTCGCTGACACCACTGTCATTTTTAACTAGTGCATCATTAAGGGAGTCAGGAAGCATCGGAGCATATGTTCATATCTGACTACTTTCACAAAAGGCTCTGAGACAGTGTTTTTATCACTCTAATTATGCTCAAATATGAGAATTGAGTTTTTCACTAGACAAACGATTTCCAGTGCTAATCCCAATGCAAATTAGAACACAGATAACTCCACACTCATAATGGAATCCATGGACATGCAAATCTGCAAGGCCACCATAAACATTCTGACATAGGGTACACCAAGGGTGAAAAGCGGCGGGGAATCCAAAGCTAATAGGCTTTTTCATCCTAAGATTAGTAGTGCAAATGAGAGGAACTGCTAGTCCTAGACCACAGCCTAAAAATTAAACCACAACAGACAACAAAACAAAAGCACATTGTCAAACTTTAAACATGGTAAGGATATTAAGTAAAATAATAGGCAAGAGAAGAACCGGCAAGCTGAAAACACACAAGACCACAGAACGGGTAACGGCTTTCTCAGCAAAGCTAACGAGTATTTATGGTCCAACAGTTTTGGGGACTATGGTGCCACTGAAGAGTATAAACTTATCTGTCGCCTACAAGAGAAAATGAACCTGCAAATTTGTCAGCAGTAGGAGAATTGTGTTCTTGGTTCTTGGAGTCGGCCTTAGTACAACATTCCTAGCAGCACACAAGAGAGGTTAGAGGACGCTGCCAAGGAAGACCCTGAAGTTTTTCAAAGAGCATCAACATGGTAAAGAATTGTATATACACAATCGCTTCAGGATACAGGGATATTGTAGGAGTTAAACTACCAAATATCATGCCTCATCCATGACCCTGATAATTCTCGGTGTTATTATTCATCCACCATCTTCAAAACTCCAGCCATTTGAGTTCTTGTTTCTATCACTGCCATCTCCGACCAGCCGCGAAGCTCACCACTTTGACCCTTACAGCCCACAGTCCGATTTACCAGAATCTCCTTCACAATTCTCTCTACTGCTGGATCTCACCAGGCCAATATCCAAACCACTCAAATCCTACATCTTTTCCAAGGCCCATCCAAGCAGCTCTTTCTCAGAAAAACCTTTCCCCATCTTCCTCACTACCTGTCATACCTGATCCTGACTACATTGTCTATGACAAATATGACCAGCTTGATATTTGATATTTATGTTAGAAATTCCAGTTATCTGTTGTACCTAATGTCATCTCAATCCAACAAATATCATCGTCCTATCTGCCAGGCACTGAAACAGGCACCAGGAACATAGGAGTGAGCTGGACCACACAGTGTGTTCCAGCACATAGCTAGAACAACTGCCAGGTAATGTAAGCTACCTCATCACTAGGCACAGTAGCATTTTACCCAATTAAGAGGTTTAAAATTTGTAATTCATTTTAAGGGGCTGAAGAGATGGCTCCCCGGTTAAGAGCACTGACTGCTTTTCCAGAGGATACATTACATTCCCAGCACCCATATGAAGGCTAACAACTGCCTATAATTGCTGTTCTGGGTGATCTGAAGGCCCCTACAGACACTACATGTACACAGTGCACAGATATATGTATATGTGTATGTGTGTATGTGTGTGTGTGTGTGTGTGTATGTGTGTGTGTATAATGCATTTAAATGGAAATTTCGAAAACAACTTAAAAGACTGTGTAGAGCTGTAATAAATGTAGAACTACCAAAGCTTTTCATTTAAAAAAAAAAAAAAAAACTCTTGGAGCAAATTTTTCCACTTAAAAAGAACATATGCATAAGTTTATTTGTTTAAAAAGACAAGAAAAAGGCCTCTGGCTCCAGTGGGACCTGACCATGGACCACGTGACCAAATTTCCTGCTCCAGAGGCCTCCAGGACCAATGCAAGGCTGGAGCTTCAGCTTTAGTGTGCTCAGGGTCCCCTGAGAGACAGGCACTCGGCTCCAGTGGTTTCTGAGGTTATTGTGGGTATGGGATTTTGACATTGGGGTTCCAGTGGTCCCTGAAAGAACGAGAGACTATACTGCTGTGGGTGTGGTTTCCTTTGGGCCCATGACTCTAATGACAGCCTCCACATACTAGACAGACTTGAATGGGTATCGTGTATCTTGCCTCCAGAAGGTTCACAAAATCAAACGGGTGACTGAAGTTTTTACTGCCTACCCTTGGTGGTGTTGGCACATTGTTAACACAGCGTCACCTTGGGGACTCCATCACCAATCCCAGAGCTGTACTTTATGAAAATGTCCCATGGAGAACAAAACATTCACGTGGACTCTTAACAAAGGGAGATAGGAACTGGAAGACAAACCAAGTCCAACAGACGAGCAAAGCAAGTGACACAGCTGCCACCCATGATGCCTTCCCAATGGCCAGCTCCTCATTTAGAGAACCCAAAACCACAGAGACAGCTGAAATGACAGGGAAAGAATTCTGAGTCTTGCTTTAAAAAAGAATTAATTATCATATAGAAGATTCAAACAAACACATGAATTTAATTACTGAAATCTATCTAAGAGTTAAACAAGACGGTCTCTAAAGTGAATAACATGGTAAACTGAAAAATAAGTCCAAATGTGGAGGAAAAAATGAGCAAAGAGCTCGAAACACTGAAAAAGAACCAAATAGAAATACTTAAAATGAAGAATATGATCAATCAAATAAAAACACAACAGACTATCATTAACAGACAAGACTGAGAAGATAAATAAATTTCAAGAATGAAAAAAAAGCCAAGGCAGTGTGTGTGTGTGTGTGTGTGTGTGTGTGTGTGTGCGCGCGCGCGCAAATACACACGTGTGTATATATACATATGCCTACCACAAATGATGTTTTCAAGAATTCTGGGATACATTCTGGGGTCTAACCCTGAATACTCATAGTGCAGAAGAAGGAGCAAATATAAAATTAAATAAAAAAGCCAGGCACCTATTATCCCAGAACTCAGTAAGGCAGAGGCAGGCAGATCTCTGTGAGTTTGAGCCCAGCCTGGTCTACAAAGTGAGACCAATACAGCAAAGGCTACACAGAGAAACCCTGTCTCAAAAAAACAAACAAAATGTTAAATAAAATAGACTAGTTAATGAAATAATAAGAGCAAACTTAAAGAAATAGACACCCAAACAGAAGATGTTTCTAGAACTCCAAACTGAATGAACAAAGAAGAATCTCTCCAGTTACCATTGTAGCTAAGTTGTCAAAAATAAAAAGTAAAAAAAAAAAAAAAAAACACCATGAGAACATCAGTTACACCAAAGGCAGAAAAAGTGCCAGAATTACCCCCAGAATTCTCAGAAACCATAAAAGTTAGAAGAGCATAGAATTAAATATTTCAAGTCTCGAAAATAAGTAATTGTGATCCAAGAATGCTAAACCCAGCAAAATTATCTTTCAAATGTGATGGAGAAATAAGGGTATTTCAGGACAAAACACAAACTAAGGCAATTTGAGACAAGAAAACCAGCACTGAAGGAAATTCTTCATGGAACACTTTACAGGGACGAAGAAGACAGTTTTCTTTAGAAGAAGACATGGAAGTGTGCACTCTATGAAAGTAATGGGAAAACAAACTAGACTCTCAAGTGAAACCCTCACATCTGTCAGAGACTCAGCAAATCCTAAAAAATACCAATGACACAGCAAAACAGAAAAACATCTAAGGAATTTATAGAAAATAGCAAACCCTTTCTAGAGTATCTTTAAATATAAATGGCCTTGACTTAAAATTTAAAAATACCGACTAATGAAACTGATTAAAAAAAAAAAAAAACAAGAACCAATTATATATTGTTTATATATGGAACACAATTAGCCAGCCAAGATACCCAAAAATTCATATCAAAACACAGAAAATAAACTACGAAGCAAATCGAAACCATAAATAAGCAGTCCTAGCTATCTTAATAGTAAAGTAAATGTCAAACCAAAACCAGTCAGCAGACCACACTGACAGCCACAGAATGGGAGAAAATGTTTATCAGCTATACTTCGGGCAAAGGGCTAACATGCAAAATGTATGGAGAAATGCAGAAATTTAATACCAAGGAAATGGAACTGTGGGCTAATGAATGGAACAGACAGTTTCAAAAAGAAAAAAAAAGAAAGAAACACAAATGGACAGTAACTATTTTAAAGTGTTCAACATCCCTAGTCTTTAGAGAAATGCAAATTTAAAAATACTTTGAAATACATCCTCACTCTTTCAGAATCACTGTCATCAAGACATCTGACGGGGGGGGGGGGAGCGGTGGGGGGGGAGCGGGGGGGGGGGGTACTGATTAGAGAGGAGATGGCTCAGCAGATGGGAAACTTGCTGCTCTTCCCGAGGACCCAGGTCTGATTCCTAGCATCCACATATCAGTACCTCTAATTCCAAAGGATCTGGCACCCTCTTTTGGCTTCCACAGGCACCAGGAATGCACACAGTGCACATACATCTATGCAGATGAAACATTCATGCACAGAAAATAAACTTTTCGTAAATCTTAAAAAAGAAAAACCTAACAACAAATGTTGAGGGATGTATAGAAGAGGACCCCTACTCACCGCTGCTAACAGGGCACACATTATTACAGTCATTATGAAAATCGTCTTGGGAGATTCCCAAAAACAATTGAAAATTAGAACTATCAGATGACCCAGTCATTTCACTCCTGGGCATAAACCCAGAGATCCATACTCTACCATAGAGAGAATTGTATACCATATTTATTGTGGCTTTATTAGCTATAGCAAGGAAATAGAACCAACCTAGGTGCCCATCAACAGATAAAAAAATAATAATAAAGATCTGGTAAATATATAAAATATCATTCAGCGCTATTGAAAAATGAAATTTAAAAATTTGTAGGGAAATGAGTAGACATAGAATGTATAATATTTAGCAAGGTCATCCAATTGAAGAAAGATTTTTAGAGAACTTCCACACCTTTTCCCTCTACATTGGATCGTAATGAATGCCACATGATAAATATAATAATAAAAATATGAACTCAGAGAACCCAAAGAGAAAAGATTCTTGAAGATAGTAGCCCTCAAAAAAACTAATAATATATACATTACATATATATGTATAAATATGCAAGAACACATGTGAGAACATTTATGGAATAAGATGAAATGTAATATCAGTGATGAAGAAAGACAGAATTCAGGTAAAGGATATAACCTTTGTAGTAGATAACTATATAAAAATAATTGATAGTGAAAATATTAACCTAAGCTTCATGGCTTCAGAATGGCTATTCTAATAGAATACTATCTATTCATTAAATATAGAGAGTTGGGGACTAGCCAGGTATTTGTCTGTGTGGCTATGTTAATCTAGCTGCATGATATTGTTATTTGTAAGCTCATTAAAATAAAGTGTATTCTTAAAACCAAAAAAAGTGTATTCTTATAAATTTAAAGAAAATAGGAAAATGAGACTACTTATTGACAATATTTCCAACGTCAGAGATGTAGGGACATAAAGCTTCCTAGTATCTTTGAAAATAAAACCTTAATATTAAAAGTTGAGAGACATCCAACTCTCCCAGAACTCAATCACCACCTAACTGCAACTGCGCTGAAGCCCCTAAATGTACCATCTGAAGAGAAAAAAAAAAAGACAAGCGAAAATGGAAAGAAAGAAAACTAAACTTTGGTATCAATACGACTTTCAAAAGATGGCAGTGACTTCTTAAATGCATCCTGAACGACAGAAAAAAAGAAAATGACAGGTTTGCGTATTCATTGATCTCCACAGGTTTTAGACCTATCACTTTAGAATCTTAGTTTAAAACCACAAAGTTCATATAGCGGTAGCTACATAGGTTACATGGAATCATAAGACTACGAATATGAGATGGAGTTGCTCACATTATATTTAAAGGGAAGGGAAAACTCCTCCCTTGGGCCCTGTCCTTAACTAAAGCACGAGGGAAGGCAGCCCGGCATTGATAAGCTAATAGTGCCCCTACCCTACACACTTGGTTATTATTATTTCTTAATCTCCCCAATCTCCTGAGGGCTGGAGACTCAATCCAAGACTTTGCACACAAGCACTCCACCACGGAGCTGCAGCCCCGGCTACACACCAGTTTTTAAATAACTGTGCAAGTGACTGCATCTCAATTTGCTTACGGCCTCATCATTCGTTCACCTTCGCTATTGGATGTTCTAACCACGCTTTCCTCCCTATCGCCCCCTCCTCACCTCATAGGCATCTTTGATGTTCAATGGCTCACCAAAAGCCGCCACATGTCCCACAATGCCTTTGTTCCACTCTAAGCGGATACAGTTATTTGAAGCTTCCTCCAGCGTAGAACCTTCGGCCACATCAAAGAGGCGGCTGACGAGAAACTTGTCTTTGGAGCTGTCCTCACAAACAAGGAACAGGGAATAGCGATCGGCGGAGATAAGTCCGTGGATATGCAAGAAAATTTTGTGGCATAAGGCTGTGACATCCAAATGACTGGAAATATCTTTTACTAACTCCAAGAGTCTTGAACACTGGTCCCCTTCATCGCTATCAAACCTTGGAGGGGTGAGTGGCATCTGTTCCTTCTTTCCTGAGTCAGAGAGAAAGCTCACGGCTCCTTCGGAATCCTTGACCACAATGGGTCTGAGGGGCCGGTCAAATTCAGAGGCAGAGATTTTTCTGGCTGGTGCTCCAGGGTTGGTATTGTCTGCATGAGGACTTTGCTGCAAAGAGCATGAGCAAGACTCGGTGTGGGCTCGGATGCCTTCCTTGCAAACGGGAATGTTGTGAACTCTCTCAGAAAACCATGCGTTGACCATTTCTCTGCAGAACAAAACATATAGACATGTTAGATATTGGAGGAAAATGGGTACCATCTTCTAAAGTTGCAAAAATCGTGTCAATGTATAGTTGTAGTCACTCTCTAATCCTTACATATACGTGTGTGTGTGTGTGTGTGTGTGTGTGTGTAAATTTCTTTCTCTAAGAAATTAAAGTTCCTTTTCCAGGTGACAAAGTAAACAAAAGGCTATTTGACTATAGTGCTATCTGCTGTAGCAAAGACAGCTGATGGCTGGCTACATACACTGCAGTACCTACAAATGGAGACTAGGCTGACATTAACAGTAGTATGACATTAACATAAATGATATTCACATGGGCTGGGACTGGGCCTCAGAGCTTGAGTGTGTCATCAACACGTGCCAGACTGTGGGTTCTTTGCAGAAGCTTTACTTTGTTGTGTCCTTTTAGGAACAGAAAACTCCCTTGGGAGCTTAGCTGACGGGGGGGGGGGGGTCTTGCCCTGACAGCCCTTCTCCCTTTGGAATCAGGTCAATGCTCTCATTTTTCTCATTTCTTTCAGCACAAGCCTTGGTTGCAACATTAAATTTCCTGGTTATATGTTTCTCTTCAAACTGTACATTCTCTACCCTTTTATTTTTCTTTCTTTCTTTATTTATTTATTTTTGCCCTGCTTGTTCTTTTTCACTGTGGACCTGCCTAAGAGTGATTACCAACAACCATGGGTCAGAGACAATACTAAGCTGTCTTGAAATCTCCTCCACCAATGATATTAATACTTGTCAATTTCTCCTCAGGCAGATTTGTAGGACAAGGGCAGAATGTAGGCATATTTCTTGACAAAATATCTAGCCCAGTTGCTGATACTGTTCCCCCTCTGAAAGCTCTTGAATTGGGCCTGCGTAGCCCAACACTGCTCTTGGCATTACTGTCTTCTAAATCCTACTAATATTGCCCATTAAGCCTTGGTTACGGCAACCGAATGCTTCCCTCATCCAAAGTCCCGAGGTCTTGTCTTCCACATTCCTCCAAAAACCCACTAGGGTCAAGCCTGTCACAGCAATAGTCCACATCCTGGTTCCAGCTTTTCTCTTAGTTACTTTTCCATTTGCTGTGATAAAACACCATGACCAAACCAACTTATAAAAAAGAAGGCATTTAACATGCAGCTTATGGTTCCAGAGGGTTAGAGTCCATAAAGAAGTGGCAGCAGGAACAGCCAAGAGTTTACATCTTGACCTACAAGCTGGGGGTAGAAAGGCACACTAGGATGGTGCCTTCTGAAACCTCAAAGCCTGACCTTGGTAACATTCTTCTTTCAACAAGGCCATACTCCTGATGGTTCCCAAACAATTCCACCAACTGGTTCCGGGTACTCAAACTTACAACCCTATGGGGCTACTCTCATTCACACTGGGCCTTGGTGCTAGTGACGGCAAGGTAAATCATCACTACAGGCTAGAATAGTTTCTCTACTTTGCTATCTCTTCCTTGATACTAGGGAATTTCGAGAAATAGCCATTACTTTTTTTTAAAAGTATATTTTATTTAAACCTGGTGAGGCAGACATTAACAATCTTACTTTCTCAACTATGAAAGGAATTTACATATCTAAACCAAATCCATTCAGTGATTTGATGGCAAAACCAGGTCTCCTATTTCCGGTGCTGTAATACAGGAGTAAACTTCCCCAGAGTATCCATCACTGTCTGTCATAAAGAAGGGAGCTAGCTCATCGATTTAAGCAAGTTGACGAGTTAAAAAACAAGTTTAAACAACAAAGGCACATAGAGGCTATGATCATTCATGATAACACATTTTCTAATCCTCTACATTGGATCATTATTAATGCTACATTAAAAATATAATATTAAAAAATAAAAACCCAGAGAACCCAGAGAAAAAGATTCTTGAGAATTGTATCAAAAAAAACTCTACGGAAATCCCATCATGTCTATGTTTCTATGGAAACAGGGCATATTTTATAAGTCAAAAGCATTGTACTGAAAAGAATGGATATGTGTATATTGGAAAGAATAGTCATTCTAAAGGTTTAAACTGTACCAAAAAAATATCTACAAATACTAAGGACCGAGGTAATGTTGGGTTTGCGGAAAACAAGGAGTAACTATTTTATTAAGTGGTATTTGAAATTTAAATTTAACTAGGAGACCTGTATTTCATCTGGCCTCTTTAGTCATTCTGTGTTGTTGGGGTTTTTTTTTCCCCTGTAATTGCTGCTGAACAGATAAGGTAAATTTTATGTAGTATACCAATGAGTTGTCAGGCTGCCAGGTTGCTGACTTTATCACTTAAAAATCACACAAAAGATAACTACAGTGGTTCTGTTTCTGATAACTGGACCTTTTCAAAGTTCTTGGACTAAGTTACGTTAAAACTAGAGCATAAAATTTCTCCTTAAGCCAAGCTTTCCGGTTTTGCTTTCAAACCTGCATCTATAATATATCCCACAGGAACTGAAATGGTCTTATAATATGAGAAATTATTAACTGCCAAAATTTTATAAATTTCCAGTCTCCAATTCTAAGTTCCAAACTTAGCATTTGTTACTAATGGGATACACAAACAATAATGAGCAAGTTTCTTTCTTTTTTTTTTTTTTTTTTTTTTTAGTTTCAATTTCATCCTCCATAAAACACAAACCAACCATTCCAGCTTCTTTTTTTCTGTTTATTTTATGTGTACGGGTGTTCTGTCCACATGTATGTCTGTGCCCTATGTGTGCATCTGGCCTCTGTGGGAGTCACAGGTACCAGATCCCCCGAAACTGGTGTTACAGACAAATGAGAGCCGTCATGTGGGCACCGAGACTAGAACCTGGATCCTCTGGAAGAGCAGTCAGTGCTCTTAACTTCTGAGCTATCTCTCTACCCGACCCCATCCCAACTTCACTGCAAAAAGGAAAAGACACAGGACCATCTTCAGTAGAGTAAGAGGTTAAAAACATCAACTAGCATGAAGGGGATATTTCCAGATCCAATCTCAACACTACACTAATGAGACACAGGGTTGACATACAAGTTAAAGTAGAAACGCTGCAATTTCTCTAATGGTCAAGGTAGTCCCTTTGTAAACGTTTTTTACTAGCATATCTTAACTATTTACAATTAGGGGTTTCGTTAAGACACGTTCATTCATCATATAATGCGCTTTGATCATATTTGTGCCTCCACAGCCCTTTCCTGTCTTCCCCCCACTCCTGCTAAGCCCTGTTCTCTTCCCAAACAGTCGCTCTTTCCTTGTCAGAACTTCTTTTCCGCCCTCTCTCCTCTTCCCCTCCCCCCACTGCCTCTTTCTTTGTGGCCCACTGAGTTTAATTAAGATTGCTTATAGATGTGTGTGTGAGGGCTTCTTTACAGGAGCATGGCTACCTCACAGCTGCGTGGTGGTGGGAGGGGACTCATGAACCCCTCTCTCCTCCCTAACAGTACATGGATGGACCCGATCCTGTGCAGCTCTTATGCTGATGGTCACAGGTGCGCAGAGTGAGCAGCCGTGCCACATCCAGAAAGAAGTGTTTCATGACACCTTTCCCTTCCTCCAGCTCTTACAGTCTTCTGACCCCTCCTTGGAAAAACAATGTTCCTTGAGCCTTGGAGGGGATGACCTAGAGATACCAGTTAGGGCTCAGCTTTCAACCATCAGTTATCCCCAGAACTCTGGAAGTCAAACTGTTCAGTGGTAACAATGGCAGTTGTACTGACAAGCTAAGACCCCCACGACAGTTTAAGTTATCCACGGCCAGCAGGTGGTCGTGGGTCCAGCGACTGAACCTCTTTTTGCTCTTTGGCTTCTTCACTTTTAAACAGGAGGAAGTACTCCTGAGTCCCTGACTCCTGACACAGGGTTGATGGGCGAATCAATCTAGACCATGCATCTGCAAGAAGTCCATAACCTCTTCCCTTAAAGTTGAAATCAGATTTAAGCAGAGAAAGCACAGGGAACGGAACGTCACTGAATATATAAGGTGGTGTTATCTCCTAAGCGTCACCCTAATAAAGCTTCATAAAGTTCAGCCAATCAGGAAAGTATAGGACACGCCTACAGGCAGAGGGACAAGTGAGGTTGGGTGCATGCTGGCCACACCCATCATGGGCACTCGGGGCCACGGCCAAAGCAGACACTCTAAGTACTATCCTCTTCAGAACACTTCTATTTGCTTTGCTTTGTTTTATTTTTGTTTTCTTCTTGAAGTAGGGTTTAAATTACATAACAAACAGCTGGGCAAAGGAATAAAAAGCTCAGAGGTATTTTTACTCTTTACTATAAGCACTGGCAGTTTAGTGTGTGGCTTTCACATACAAGCCTATGTTTAACTGCCCTTCGAACCTGAGAGCCATCAGAAGGCAGGAGGCTTGAATCTTTTTCCTTGATCTTGACGTTTACAAGGCTGCTAATAAAAGACAGATACCCAAAAGGAAACAACCAAGAAAAATGTAATAATAATTGATGCCCAAGGTCTCATGTTGACATCCCGTCCAAAATGTTCCCTCTCCTCACCACCAAATTTCCATCTAGTCACTTATTACACACACACACACAAACTTCCTACTTCGTAAGTGAGTGGTATGGTACACACATTCCAAGTTGGGGGAATTAGGCTTTGTTTTTCAGCTTTTACAGTATGTCTTAAAATAACAAAAGCAAAGCTGGGGACTCAAAATCAGTGCCAGTGCAATGACTACTCTCAGGCAATACTAATGGTGAATACACTGTGTATTTTCAAACTTGTCTACCATAGATGGTGTTCGGGCTCATTAAGCATACACTTAACATGGAAAACACCCAAAGATCCATATAAGTAAGATGAGGAGAAGTGAAATCAATTGGAAGTTATCACCAGCAAGCCTCGAGTTCCTGTCTTAAGGGTGACTTAAATCTTAAAGCTCAAGTCCTTTTAGATGATGGCTCTAGCCAGAAATATATAACTCAAAGTTTCTACTCTAGAGAAGACGCTTGGTATCTCAAAACATGCATGCAGTCACTTAATGTAACAATCACTGCCTTTGAGAACATACTTAGCACATTTTCAATTCATGAGGCTTTCTTGTGGTTTGAATAAAAATGACCCCCCCAGGCTCACAGGAGTGTCACTATTAGGGAGTATGGCCTTGCTGGAGGGAGTGTGTCACTGGGGGCGGGGGAGCTTTGTGGTCTCAGATGCTCAAGCCTGGCCAGTGTGTCACCCTCTCTTCCTGCTGCTTGCTGATCCAGATGAAGAACTCTCAGCTCCTCCTCCAGCACCATGTCTGCCTGCGTGCTGCCATGCTTCCCACCATGATGAGAATGGACTAAAACCTTTGAACTGTAAGCCAGCCCTAACTAAATGTTTTACTTTGTAAGAGCTGCTGTGGCCATGGATGGGGTTTCTTCGCCTTATAATAAAACCCTAACTAAGACAGGCTTCTTTGTAGTCTTAGTCTCATGATGTTGTGACTGCGTGGGTGGAAGAGATGAGGGGTCCATCCCAAGTGCTAGCCAGGCTCCGGCAGTTGCAATGTACTCCAGGATGTGAGAGTCAGGTCTTACAGTACACAGAAGGATGAGTCAACTGACTGTTGATCACAGGAGGTTCAGAGGAATATTAGGAAGTGATTAGGAGGTGAGTTGTCATTAATTTTGACAGTGATCTTAACAGCTGAAATCACACACAAGCAGAAATAAAATGCTATGCATTTCATTTTACACATCCCATATGCTTCCATTTAACAGTATATGTGATAGATTCAATTAATAGTTGGACAAATGGTGCCGAACTAGTAACGCCATCTAAAGAGAGTAAGCTTAAATACGTTTAAGTTTGAGGCTAGTGACACGGCTCAGTATAAAGAGTGCCTGCCTACTACTTTAGTTAAGAGTTAAATATTGCTCTGAGAAGACACTGCAACCAAACTGGTAGCCATAGGGTTTCTTTGTTTTACATCTCCAGGTGACAGCCTGTCGCTGAAGGAAGTCACAGCAGGAACGGAAGCAGGGCCAGAACCTGAGGCAGGAGCTGACTGCACAGGCCATGGAGGATGCTGCTTACAGGCTTGATGTCCATGATTTGCTCAGCCAGGACCACCTACCCAGGGGTGGCCCCGCCCACAGTGGGCTGGCCCTCCTCCCACACCAGTCACCAATCAGGCACAGGTTCCTCAGGCCTGATCACAGATCTACTTGGTGGGAATTTTTTTTTTTTTTCAATTGAGGTTCTCTCATCCCAAAATAACTCTAGCTTCTGTCAAATTAACATAAAACTAACCAGCACACCATCATTAGAAAACCCCAGAACTGCATAAAACCAAGCCCAGTGGTATCAAAGGCATACTAAATATTCTAGATGTCTTGGCAGGGAAAAATAAAATATTTTGCCTACGTTTCATAGAATATTTCCTGGAATCTAGAAAAGTAAGGAAAGGAAACAGGAAAACTCACAAGGCCAAAAACAAAAAACAAAAAAACAAAACAAAAAAAAAAAGTGTGATATAAACCCAATGACTCTCTTGAGTTAAAAATATAATTAGATAAAAATCTGCTTACAAAGCAACTAATTTAATGCATTTTATACTTTTGCCCAAACTATTGTTACATTTTAAAAGATTCATTTACTTAAATATTTTAGTTATATGAGTGCTCTGTCTGTATGCATTCACTCTTGCAGGCCATAAGAGGGAACCGTACCCCACTATAGACGGTTGTGAGCCACCATGTGGTTTCTGGGAATTGAACTCAGAACCTCTGGAAGAGCAGCCAGTGCTCTTAACCACTGAACCATCCCTCCAGCCCAAACAAATGTTATTAAGGAATCTTTTAAATTGAAAGTATACTGCATTTTTTAGTATTTTTAAAAGATCTACCTCCCTACCTATTTTGTGGCATGTGTACCCGACTATCTGCATGCACACCAACATGTTCAGGTGCATCTGAAGGCCAGAAGAATGTACACTCAGGGACAGTACTGTCTTGAGTGAGATTTCACAGGGCATTAGATCTGTGAGCTTTGGCTTTTCTTCCAATGAGACTGATAATAAATCTCAGTGTAGTGTGGTATTTAGTAAGGGGCTCTGGTTGCATAGACTCATGACTCAAAACCAAACCACCTCTTTCAAAGACTATGACAGTAAGTGCATTATTTACTTCCACAGCAAAATGAGATATTATTTCCTTCACTCACTCCAGGAAACGAAATAATTCAATGTACATACAGTGATGATATAATTAGTTGAACACTAAATGTTGTATACATTTTAAATCAATTGACCTTTTTAAATAACGAGAGTTTATTCGATTTACTTAAACAGGATAACTATGGTTACTTCCTCTGTTTTGTTTAGAAATCATCAAGACTGGACTTGGGCTTAACAATCTCTTAGTCCTAGCTTCCCACAGGCCAGGGTTACAGGTATATTCCATCATACGTAGCCCTTCATGTCTTCCTTTTAAGCACTTAATTTAAAAACACTATTTGGGGTAGGCCAAATGGCTCATCAGGTAAGACATCTGCCTCTAAGCCTGGGGACCTGACCTTGACGCCTAGAACCCATATGGTGGAAAGAGAGAAGTTGACTTCTGACCTCTGTAAACTGACTGTGGTGCACCTGTACACACACACACTAAATATAAAAGCATCATCTTTACAGAAACTCTTAAGATGCAGAAAAATACAATTTTTAACATATTTTTCAAATCAAAATTAAGAAATACATCCCCCACATTAATATATGACAGTCTTCTTTTAATCTTACATAAAGATTATGAGATAAACATTTAATTGAGAAAACAAATTACAAGCATGAATTTGTTTTTCTATAACTCCTAAAAGGGTAAAATTATCTAGCCATATATATTAGAAAATACACAATAACTAAATCACAGCAATATTTTAAAATATGATAATTCTATACCTGAGCATACTTTTTTTTTTAACTTAATGAAAATGTTACAGGCAGTTAGGGTTTAGAAGTGGCCCATTTTGCCTCTTACCCAGCTTAAGGGAAACACTAAAGGCAGGTCAATGGCACCCCTGGATTTCAAGGGTACCCACCGAGCAGCTCTTGGAGCAAAGAATTTTAAGAGAGCTTTCCCAGGGTGCCTTACGCAAAACAGAGGAAACATTTGCAGGTGTGGCTAGTCCACAACACACAAGCACACGGTCGTGCTTATAAGTATACTATTAAATGTCATGTTTTCTGTCCTTTCCAGTGATCTTTATCCACCAGTTGCATCAATTAATCATTACTACCTGAATTAGAAAGAGCCTACTAAATCCTCAGACTGGAAAAAATGATTGTATAAGAAATCTGCTAAAATTATTTGTGGGAGAAAAAAAAAACCCACAAAAATAACTCCCATAAAAATAATGCTGGCTATTTTTCCTGCTCTTAGATCCTTATTTTATACAGTTTTAGTTACAATGTTTGCATAATTTGACCTGGATCCTCTACTGGAGTTTGGAAAAATACAAGAGTGAAACTGTTTAACTTGAGAGAAGCTGGTGCTGTGCTCGCCTCAGAAGCAAGAAATGTTACGGCTGGAGGGGCCCATCCGAGCACAGGAGTCAACCTGTGTCCTGTCTCTCAGGTCCTTACAGCCCCCTCCTCACTGACAGTGAAGCTGGGAGCAAAACCTCACGGTCTAATTCCTTCCAATTAGCTTGCTAGAACCTTACACAATCCCCAAATAAGGCTTGTTCAAACCATTAATAAAAACCCATCTAAAAATGAGGGGCACTTGAAGCTTTCTGAAGTCCCTATTGTGTTGTTCTGATGTCCATTTATCAGAAAAAGGAAATGGCTCTCAATTGTTATGATCAAGGTTTAGGTATTATTAATTCTCAGTGAGAAAATTATAAACTACCAGAAACAAACAAACAACAACAACAAACCCAAAGTACTACTAAGAACAAAGACTATTTAAAAAAAAAAAACAAAAAACCAGGAACATACATTCTCTCCTTTAATTGTCCTGAGAACTCTATGCGGCCAAGCCCATCAGCTCTAACTTACAGGCAGTAAATAACATTCTCTCAGAAAGATGGCTTAGGAACTGACACCCAAGTTTGTCACCTGGAAGGGTCCTAATTCCCACAAGCAGAAATGTGTTCCAAAGGTTTTAAAAACAACAGCTCTGAACTGAGTCGTGGTGGCAGCCCTCGAGGGAAATCCAGAAATGTGTGGGAACAGATTCGATTTCACAATCTTGGGCACGTTCTTGGCATTAAGGGCCCGGGGCCTGAGGACGCAATTCACCCTGCAGTTTTGACAGACAGCTTCTCAGGCCGAAAGCATCTCAGGCAAATCCCAAACTCCACTTTTGAGAAGCACTTTGGTTGGTATTGCTTGTTTTGTTTTCCTGTGTCTTCTTTTGTTCTGTTTTGTTTTGAGATGAGGGTTTCTCTGCATAGCCCTGGCTTGTCCTGGACTTTGTAGACCAGGCTGGCCTCGAACTCACAGTGGTCTGCCTGCCTTTGCCTCCCGAAGTGCTAGGTTACCGGCATGCGTACCACCACACTTTAAGAGAGTAAAACTTAGCTGGCTATCAGGATATTAAAGGAAACAGTAGATCTGAGGCACCTCACACCCTCCATAGTCTATGCGCTGGCAGTAAGTACCTCACTTGGTTTGACATGGCGATGAAACAAACCCTCAGCCTAAAGTCCTTGGGTCTTCCCCACTGCTCCCTCCAGGGGAAGCGTACCGAGACCAGATGCAGCAAATGCAGAACAGCTTCCAGCAGCCTGCACGTCCAGACTGCAAGAGTCATTCTGCTTTGGATTTTTCCTTACATTCCTAATTGCATGCATGTAAGAATGATACCGCTGGGGGCTGAAGAGATGGCTCAGAGGTTAAGAGCACTGACTGCTCTTCCAGAGGTCCTGAGTTCAAATCCCAGCAACCACATGATGGCTCACAGCCATCTATAATGAGATCTGGTGCCTCTTCTGGTGTGCAGGTATACATGCAGGCAGAGCATTGTATACATAATAATAAATAAATAAATCTTAAAAAAAAAAAAGAACGATACCGCTTAAAGAAGAACCTGCTACAATCCAAAAGAAAGCACAGGAACTGAAACCTACACACTAAATAAATAAATAGATTGGTTTGCAGTCTAGAAATTAACTAAGCTAAGTGAACATTTACCAACCCAAAGTCTTAAGAGCGCAAGACAAGTATAGCTTGAAGATCTGTACATTTCTATAAATGTGCTTTAGTTTGATTTTTCCTCTCTTTTTTTTTCTTTCTTTCTTTTTTTTTTTTTTTTTTTTTTTTGTTGCTGTTTTGTTTTTTGGGTTTTTGTTTTGTTTTGTTTGTTTGTTTTTGTTTTTGGGTGGGGGAGCAGTGTTTTGTTTCGAGGCAAGGTTTCTCTGTATAGCCTCTACTGTCCTGCCCTTGCTTTGTAGACCAGACTGGTTTCAAACTCACAGCAATCCACCTGCCTCTGCCTCCCTACGTTCTGGTATTATAGCATAGGTTGGCATTTTTCAAATGATGATGATAATTAAAGCATTAAAAGGCAGAAAAAGCATGTCTTATCGTGATTGGAATCACCAATTTATTACCAAGTATTGCTCTTCAATTTTAGTGGAAAAGCAAAGTTAATATGCAAGCAGGCATTCATACCACAGGACAAATGAAATCCAAACGTAAAACTGTTGTGCTATAGGACGAAAAGGTACATGAGTGTTGCAAGGGCCAGTGCGTGAAGTGAGCTATTGCAGGACAAAATGGAAAAGGCCTCATGGCCATGTTGTACTGCTCACCATCCCAGTGGGGGTCATAATGACTTTGCAAGGGATATTTAATGAATGCTGCCAATCTGCATTTGATTGTAGTTTTATCATTCTGTTCATAATTAACTTAAAATGTTATTTAGGGGTGCAATTGCATAAATGTTGTAACTATGATTAAATTATATCTTTTTATTTTACTTTTAAAAGTTCCACATTCAGCTTAACCTTGAAATGAAAAGAAGCCAAAAGATGGGTGTTACTCCCAGCTGTAATTCCAGCACTCAGAAGGCTGAAGCAGGAAAGCCCCTGGGAATCTGTAGCTACATAGCTACACAGTGAGTTCTAGAACGGCCCGCAACACAGAGTAAGGCTCTGTCCAAAAAGAAAACAAGTGCGGGTGGCGGGTGGGGGCATCTGGCGTACTGGGTCTGTCCACATCACTTTGACAGTCCCTCCTTTTGTCTCCCTTCTCCTTCCCTACCCCACCCCTGAGCCTGTCCATAAAGGGGAACTCAGGCGGTGGGCTACCTACCCTATTAAAGCAGTCAGACTCCCCTACTCTTGGATACAGTGAACAGTCCAGAGTAGGAAGATGACCTGAGTAAGGGTAGAGTGGTGTGGGGAGCACTACCAAGAGTGAGAGGAGCCTCTCTGAGGGCACAAGCTTAAGACTCATCAAAGACGAGCTCTGCCAATAGGCACAGAGAGCATGCAGGAAAATAGAGCTGAAGTTCAAGGCCAAAAGACAAGACAAATAAATAAACAGAACCTCAACAAAATTATCTGCCAGGTAAACTCACAACTGATGCGACTCTTGGTCATTCCAAGTGCCAATCTATTTTATACCAGCTCAGGTTGGGCTTCGGTCATTTGTGAACAAATAACGATTATACCAGACATCAGTAGGAATGCCTTTGTTTAACAGAAGTGGGGTTTTATTTTATTTTTTGTTTATTTTACGCTGGGGATTGAACCCAAGGCCTCCTGCATGCGGGGTATATTACTCAAGTTTAAGACACTACCTTATATGATCTCTTCTAACTCTTCAGTTCCTTCTCTTAATCTCTCTCTCCTCTCTCCCTCACTCTCTCTCTCTCCCCCTCATTTCTCCCCCTCATTCTCTCTGTCCCCCTCACTCTCTCTCTCTCTCACTTTCTCTCTCCCTCACTCTCTCTCCCTCTCCCACTCCTCCTCTCCCTCACTCTCTCTCCCCTCACTCTCACTCTCTCTCCCTCACTCTCTCCCCCTCACTCTCTCACTCCTCTTCCTCTCACTCTCTCTTCCTCACTCTCTCTCTCCCTCACTCTCTCTCTCTCTCTCTCCCCCTCATTTCTCCCCCCGTCATTCTCTCTTTCCCCCTCACTCTCTCTCTCTCTCACTTTCTCTCTCCCTCACTCTGTCCTTTACTCTCTCTCCCCCTCACTCTCACTCTCTCTCCCTCACTCTCTCTCCCCCTCACTCTCTCTCACTCTCTTCCTTACTCTCTCTCTTCCTCACTCTCTCTCTCCCTCACTCTCTCTCTCTCTCCCTTGCACACTCTCTGCCCGCCCCTGCCCCACATCCTGCTCTGTGTGTATCTGGAGGGTTTAATTATTATAATGATTCACAAAATTAGGATATTATTCTTATTTTCTTACATAGGACTTCAGCAGTGAATGTGGAAGATGACATATATGTATGTATGTATATATATACACATATCACTGAAATATCAAATGATGATCATTTTCCTCCACAGTTAAAGCATTGCCCCCACCACACACACATAGACAAAAATAAACACACAAAGCTACTCAGAGAAGACATTTTATAAAATGAAAATCCTTTCCTCTCCCAAATAGAGGGAGGCAGAACAGATGGATCTCTGTGAGTTTGAAGCCAGCCTGGTTTACAGAGCAAGTTCCAGGACAGCCAGAGCTACACAGAGAAACTATGTCTCGGTAAACCAAAACTAATGACAATAACTGTCAACATTTTTATTAGAAGCTTAACACTCAATCTGTTTGCTTACTTTAAATATTCGATTGGCAGTAATTAAAAATTATATTCATAGGCCGGGCATGGTGGTGCACGCCTTTAATCCCTGTACTTGGGAGGCAGAGACAGGAGGATCGCTGTGAGTTCGAGGCCAGCCTGGTCTATAAAGTGAGGCCAGGGCAGCCAAGGCTATACAGAGAAGTCATCTCAAAAAACAAAACAAAAATTACATTCATTATTCATAAAAAGTGAATAAAGTCCTTATGTTGTTTAAAAAAGATATGATCACAAGTCAGCAACTAGTATTATAGAGCTAAATATCAAAGGAATGGGTGATGTGGAGAGGTTCTCTTCACTTTGACTCCTGTAGCTGCAGCTCCCGGGCCCTCACTTACTCCTGAGAACCTGAGGTGAAAGTTAGCTCCCAGTCACGGGTGTAGCATCAGTCCGCCTGAGCCCACATCTGTGCCTCTGCACTAAGGTTACAGGAAGTCTTGGAAAGTCTGTAGGTCTTCTGCTCTCTAGATTCAGAAGTTAATCATTTCAACTCTCCCGGATCAATCAAGCTCACTGACTTATCCCACTGTCCCTCGGCTTCCTAGAGAAGTTTTCATCACTTGGAAGAGGATTTTTACCCTACATTCAGCTCTGAAAACAACAAAAACAGATGTCACTCAGAAACCACAACTGAAAGTTGAATAAATTGTGTTTGGGGTAAAAACAAATAAATACTATCCAGCTCTGTTTAGTCTTTTCCATTACAAAAGAAATCGTTCTGGAGAATTATTAAAACATCGAAGGCAGCTTGAGCAAAGCTGTAAATTGTGTCTCCAAATGCAGTGGAAAGGGTCTCCTTGAAACATGTCTGTCATCCACAAGGGGTGAGTGCACAACTTTATACAGTGCTTTGGTTTAATTATCTTTTTAAAAAATATTTTTATGTATATAGCGCTCTATCCGCATGTGTGTCTTCATGACAGAAAAGGGCATCAGACAGAAGAGGGTATCAGTTCCTATTATAAATGGGTGTGATCCACCATGTGGTTGCTGGGAACTGAACTCAGGACCTTTGGAAAAGCAGCCAGTTCTCTTAACTGCTGAGCCATCTCTCCAGCCCCTAGTTTAATTATCTTAAAAGAAGCAATTTAAGAGACTAGAGATCATCTACATAGGTGGAACTATTTAAAAGGCAATTGGGGGCTGAGTGTATACCTAGTTCCCCAGTGGCGCACCTACTTGCCTGTAGCACTGGGGGTTGTATGCACAATGTCTAAGTGCATGAAAAATAAGTCAAACTCACGATGCCTAGAGTAAGCAAAACACCAATACAGTTCCTAATCTTTAAATACTGTGGATGTGATGTCATGAAGACAGTTGCAGTTTCTATAGAATTTTACAAGCGTATTAAGCTTATATTATAACACAGACAACACTTTATTTCGAGATAGCCATCCGTGACTAATGCTGCATAAAAACTACACATGTTGACAAATCTCGGTCATGTAGTTCAGGCTCTAAGAAGGGTCTAGAACACTGAGAACATTACAGTGAGGAGGGCACTGGGGAGAGGGTGTCTATGGGTTCTTCTGGGCAGGAAGACCTGTCAGAAGCTTCCAGGAGACTAGAGAGAAGGCAGCACAGATACCCAGAGCACAGGACAGCACAAGAACACTTGTTACAGTATGCGAACTACTGCTCTAAAGAGCTAAACACACACACAATCACACTCAGACTGGGCCTATGTTCTGAAGACTTTATTATTTTTAACACCAGTGTCCCCCCCACCACTCCCAATGCGTACTAAAGTATCTGTTTGCACGCTGTAAAACACTTTCCATTCTTATGTAAGTATAGAAACAATAAGTTCTAAAAAGGGAGAGCAATATTTATCTCACACCCCCCCCCATATGTACCTGACAAATAAAGTGGTCACATCTTTTAGAAATGAAGAGGGAACCAGGCATACTGGCCCAGGCTCATAATACCAGCTTCTCAGTATATGGGAAGCTGAGATAGAGTCAGCCTGGGCTACATAGTGAGTTCAAATCCACAGGACAACTTAGCAAGACCTCATCTCAAAAATAACAAAGTCTTGAGTGCTGGGTAGGATATAGCTCAGTGGGCAGAAGGCCGCAATCAGTTCCCAGTACTGCACCGAAAAGAATAAACACATAAAGTCAAGAAGAGAGCGGCAAAGAATCCCACACACAGGACCTAGAGACTCCACGAATCCGCACAGCACTGTGGTGTCAGATATGTCACAGGAGGCAACGCGGACCCGTAAAACTTCTGTTTCTGGACTTTGATCTACCCTGCCATAAAAGCTGTCCTCGCCTAAATCTCCTTTCCATTATATGCCAAACATTCTCAGGCTTTTGCCTGGCACAAAACAAAGCAGTAAAATCCAACCATCTCACCCCTTCAATACTACATGGCTTAAAACACCACCCACCATCACAGACCTGAGTAGTAATTAATGAAAGGTAACACTATTCAAATATGCTGTCAAGAGTAACAACAGCTGCTGAGTGGCTGTAACACCAAGGTTTCCTTTGTAAATGTCTGTCTAGTAAAACCTCCAATTAACTCAGTCCTGGAGGATTCCAAATTGTTTAGATTAGTGAGGGTGGAAGGTTTCCACTTGCAGTGCACTAGAAAAACAAAGTTTAATTTTCACGCCAATAAGTTACGGTACAACTTGTTCAACTTTCATACTCAAATTCATACAAATAGGTTGTGACTACTAAAAAGCATCCATTCATTCCTTTGTTGGAGAATATGGCCATTAGTGCAGCGTGTAGCTGTGTATTTGAAGGTAATTTTAAGAAAAAAAAAAAAAAAGACAACATAACCGCTATCAAGGTCAAGCCAAATTAATAGGTGTTTGAAAATTCAAGAATGCCAGAAGATTCACTATGTTCCAGGACTATCCGTGGATGTAGATAATTGGGCCTGGGGACAGGAGAGTGTATAATACATTTGTATCAAATTACAACAGTTAATAAATGCAGAAACCTTTCCAACAGTAAGCCTGATTTCTGATGCAGATGGGCAATCTAAATGAATCTAAATTTATTTTAAACTTTTAAATGTTCCACATGCCTCTCTGTAGAACTATTGTTTCATGGGTTACCTGAATCACATACTTTTTTTTTTACATACGTACATATATATTACACTTTAAAAGCACACCAAAAATGATGCGGGCTTCCAGTTTAAAAAGAAATGTGCTCTGAAGTTAAACGCATACAATAAATTTTTATCTCAACAACGTGATCCACACTGGCCTCAGTAATGTGACTTTTTTTTTTTTTAAGTAATAGTAATCAATTGGTATTCAGCTGGCTATTGTTAAAAGCCTTCAGCTAATGTCACCAGCGTGAAGCCAAACTTCAGGGCCAAGAAGAAGGCCTCAAGCTACACAAAATTTCTTATTTTATTATTCTTTATGCTAATAATTTTCCAAACTTTCTTCTAAAAATGAAGACCTGAATTGCTTCAAAATATTTTACACTTTCATTTTCCAAGTTGTACTCTTAAGAGCGAACACACACACACACACACACACACACACACACAATATACACACACTGAATAATGCCCTAACTGGAAAAAAATCTTTTGCAATCTCAGTCTAAATTCAGAGTTTTATTATATTCTGCTTGAGAGAAAAAAAAATACTAAATCTACCAAACGACTCTTTATAATGTCAAATACAATGTTGCTACACTTTCAAGGTTTTTGGAAGGTTTTGACAGAGCCCTTTTCTAGGACTAGTCAAAAACCTCCAGTAATCCATCCAATGTTTATGTCTTTCAAGCGGTGAGAGAAAACAAAGAATGGGATTTTTTTTTTTTTTTTTTTTTTGGCTGTATTTTCAGCTTTCAACTGTTAACCTATCTAAAGAACATCTCCAAAGCTTACTTGAAAACTCAGCCCAGCTCTCTGGCATGCCCCCATTTTCTGTGCTCTAATTCAAAGGGACCAGAGGGTGGGAGTGTGCAGAGAAGGGATGCTGGGGACAGATGGTCTCAGAGTAGCTAGTGACCCCTGGAAACTGTTGGTTCACAGGAATCGATAATTCTAGGTCGAGATGGTCAGTCTTGGTGCTTCAGCTCAAACTCCCAGTAATGTTTTAGAAAGAAACCGCTCTCTCTTCAGCGTTATCTTCTGACTCCTCAGAATTTGAAGGAAGAATGCATAATCTGGGGGAAAATTTTGAAAGGAGGGACCTGAGTACTTAAAATATATCTGGGCTGGAGAGATGGCTCAGCAGTTAAAGGCTAGACTCAAAAGCAAAACGCCGAAACTGTCCGGGAGTGGGTTGGTGGGAAAAGAGAACACTGACCCCCCAAGTAGTATCTCTGAGAGAAAACAAGAAAAGACACAAAGTCACACTGCCCATCTACCTTGAGGCTTAATCCCCCGCAGGTGTACGAGGTGCCAGCGCCAGCCCTGGCTACTCCCGCACCCCTCCCCAGGCAAAGTGGCCCGCGGGATGTTGAGGGAAATACCTCGTTTTGTCTCCAAAGGGCAACATAGCAAACGTGGGACGCTCGTTTCCGAACTCCTGGGATGGTGAACTCGGGAGACTCTGGGGGCCGGCGGAGTCCCGAGGGTGCACGGCCGGTTCCCCTACGGCCCCCGCCGCCTCTTCGCTGCGGGTCGCCGGCTGCAGACCCCGCGTGGCGTCGCCCCCTGGCGGGCAGCGCCCGGCGGAGTGGCGGCCGCGCACGGGCGAGTCCCCGCCGGCTTGTCCACCATCCCCGCCCGGCGAGAGTCGCCCTCCCGGCTCGGGCGGCCAGCACCAGCTGCTCGACGGCCGTTGCCCCAAGGCGCCGGTGGCGGGGCTCCAGCCCCTTCTCCAAAGCAAAGCAGGGCTTGTTAGGTCGGCGCGCGGGAGGCAAGCGCGCGCGCGGGCTTCGCAGCGACTCCAGGAGCTTCGGGGGACCCGCCCGCCACGCACTCCGCTCCACCCTCTCGTCCCTCCGTTCTACTCTGAAGTCTGTGCGCGCCCCGACTGCCCCAGCTGCAGTGGGCTCCTAGAGGACAGGCTCCCTCCTCCACGCCCTACGCAGCGGCCTCCGGGCGCTTGGCCAGGGACTAGGAAGAAGTGGCCTCTGGGGTGTCCTGGGCCCGGGGCCCCGGAGTCCGCCGTGGCCGCCCCCCTCCCGTCCTTTGTGTCCGCTCCGCGAAGAACCTCCTGGTGGCGACACAGCCCTACGGAGGGATGATCTCAGAGGACCCTCATGGGGTCCCAAAGGCGACAGCCCTTACTGGGGGCGACCCCTGCACGCTGCTCCTCCCTGGCTTCTCGGTGGCCCGGTCCAGACCCCCCGGGCTTCCCCGCCCCTCCAGGGTCGGAGCAAGCCGGCTAGGGGAGGAGCGCAGCCACAGGGACGTGCCCGCAGCGGGTGCTTCCGGAGCCGCTGGGAAGGGGCTCTGGCTTGTTTTGGTTTTGCTAAGCCGGTTGGGGGGCGGGGGGCGTGAGTGTAGAGGGGCTGGGGGAAGGCCCGTGAGCGTGCGTGTAAGTAATCTTGCTCCCAGGCCGGGTGGACCCTTTTGTTTTTAACTTCGTTGGGCAAGTCGTATCTAGTCCGACGCCTCAGTTTTCAACTGTGCTCGCTTTAAGTCGAAGACTCCAGTCCGCACTGGGACCAAGAAGCTACTTCCGAAGCAAAGGGCCTGGGAATTGGGATTGTTTAATGTTGAACCAAGGGGGAAATTCTATGGGGAAGAGAGATCAGCCCCAGGTCACGCTCCAAGACCCTGGCCGTGTCCTTTGTGGCTCCTCTTCTTACCTGGTGGCTTTTCTAACAAAGTAAGAGAAGGTAAAGTCCGGGTGATCATCCAGCCACGCTTCCACCCAGTCCTGGTCCCGCTGCTGCTGCGGCCGCACGGAGCTGGGGCCGGTTTGTTCCATGTTGGGTGCAGCGCGTCTCTGTGGCTCGCGAGTGCAGGATTTCCACCCGGTCGAGTCCCGCTCTCAGAAGAGCCCGGCGGTGATCGAGACCCTCCCCTTTTGCTTTTCTTCAGCCCCGCGGTCCTTTAGCGAAGTCACAGAGGCGCGGGCGGGCCTTCCAGCCCGCTCTGCCCCGCCCCTCCAGGTCCCCGAGGTTCCCAGGTGGCGGGCGCCTTCCTAGGGGTCCCGCGGGGATCAACGTGCAGCCATCAGGCGCGGCGCTGACTGGCGAAATCTCCGGAAGCCAAGTAGCCCGGGCTAGGGGGAATCCAGACTGCCGCTGGGGTGCGCTGTGGGCCGAGCCAGCTTCCCTAGGCAAGCAATGTTGACAGTGGGTGGGTTTGCAATGTCCTACTCTCTAGGAAGGGAAGATCACTTTGAGGACTCATCCCGAGTCCAGAAGGCAAGAGGTGGTGAGGTTCTTTAGAAAGTGAGAGAGAATGTTAACCTGAGCGGGTTCCTTGTTCTTAATAGTAAGTACAGTAACAGTTGCACCTTACTTTTCTCCTTAAAGCAACTCTTGGAGGAGAGGACCTAGAACCTATCTCCCAGTGCTCCTAGTGCTCCCAGCGCTCCCAGTGACTCCAAGAACTCCTACCACCGACCCTACAAGCTAGGGAGAGAAGTGAGGCATAAAACGTTAGGACAAATCTGCTGGATGTTTCATGATGTAACTTCCAACAACAGGGGAAGAGGTCATGCTCAGTCCTGATATGACTTGAGGAGCTGGGGTGGAAGGGGGTGGGGTGGGAGGGGCTCCCTTTTTCTGAGGACTAGGGGAAGGGGGATGGGAGAGAAGGAGGGGGGTTCTGGGAGGTGAGGAGGGATGGGACTACGACCAGGATGCAAAGTGAATAAATTACACACACACACACACACACACACACACACACACACACACACACAAGCTTAATGCTGACATCAGTTATGAAGTGCGTTGACTAATTACACCAAAGACCTCCCCTTTCAAAGCACAAGATAAGGGGGCCTGGGACTTTAAAAATGACAACCACCTGTCCTTGCCTGTGAATTGTGAAAATAAGAATACCTCTGTATGATTATGCTGACTTGAAAACACCAACACTTGGGGCTGGCGAGATGGCCCAGTGGTTAAGAGCACTGCCTGCTCTTTGAAAGGACCCAGGTTCAATTCCTAGCACCCACATGGCAGCTCACAACTGTCTGTAACTCCAAGATCTGGCACCCTCACACCAAAACACATAAATTAAAATTAAATAAAAATATTTTTTAAAAAAAGAAGAAGAAAGAAAGAAAACACCAACACTAGCTACTCATTTACAACTGAAAAAATCCAATAAGGCTATTTTAAAATTAACTCATTTATATTTAACTGACATCGATATCTCAGAAATAATATTGCCTTAGGTTTCTATTGCTGTGATAAAATGCCATGACCAAGGCAACACAAGATAAATTATATTAGATTTTAAAATGACAGTTCTCTCCTGATATTGTTTGTTATTTGTAATGCAATAGTAATGTTAATTGCACTTAGAGAATAGGGAGTTTTCCCTCATTAGCGAGTGTCCTTTATAACACACACACACACACACACACACACACACACACACACACACACACACACGCATTCCTCCTACCAGGAAATCACTTAATTTAAAACTAAACTCTTTGAGATAATAGTAGAAATTAGGCCTTGACTGTTTATGTGACGCCCCCCACACACACACACAACTTCATTTTGAAGTTTAAGGTGCTGGAGAGATGGCTCAGTGGTTAAGGGTCCTTCCTTCTCTCTCTCTCTCTCTCTCTTTTTTTTCTTTTTTAAAAAATATATTTTATTAATTTATTCATATTACATCTCAATTGTTATCCCATCCCTTATATCCTCCCATTCCTCCCTCCTTCACATTTTCCCCTTACTCCCTTCCCCTATGACTGTGACTGAGGGAGACTTCCTCCCCTTGTATATGCTCATGGGGTATCAAGTCTCTTCTTGGTAGTCTGCTATCCTTCCTTTGAGTGCCACCGGGCTTCCCTTTCCAGAGGACATGGTCAAATATGGGGCACCAGAGTTTGTGTGAAAGTCAGTCCCCACTCTCCACTCAATTGTGCAGTTCTTAATTTAGTCCTTTTCTACTATGTGTGAGACAAACTTAAACAGAAAGACAAAGATTAGGAAAAGGAGAAAAATCAGTAACAGAACACAAGTATCACCATATTCATTAGGTTTCTCTCATATGTACATATCTATTTCTATATGTATTTCTTGAGTAATAGTTTTATTTTTTATTTTTTTATTTTTTATTATTAATTTATTCATATTACATCTCGATTGTTAGCCCTTCCCCTGTTTCCTCCCATTCTTCCCTCCCTCCAATTTCCCCCCTTCTCCCCTCCCCTATGTCTGTGATTGAGGGAGACCTCCTCCCCCTATATATGCTCTTAGAATATCGAGTCTCTTCTTGGTAACTTGCTATCCTTCCTCTGAGTGCCGCCAGGCCTCCCCGTCCAGGGAACGTGGTCAGAAAAGGGGCACCAGAGTTCATGTGAGAGTCAGATCTCACTCTCCACTCAACGGTGGAGAGTATCCTGTTTGTCGGCTAGGTCTTGGTAGGGGTTCGAAGTTTACTGCCTATATTCTCCTTGGCTGGTGCCTTAGTTTGAGGAGGCCCCCAGGAAAGGGTCCTTCCTTCTCTTGCATGGGTTGAGGTTCATCTCCCAAGCTGCTGTTTCTTCCCTCTCCCACTCTTTCCTCTGTTGTCTGTCATCTCCACACCCACAGGCCTACCTCCAGACCTATGGTTGGCAGCCATCTTTGCCTGATAAATCACTCCTCCTAATGTCCCATGAGCCTTGCCGCCAATTCCATACCCCCCAGGTCTAGTGCAGAACCCGGTCTGAATACCAGCTTTGCCTAGCCTAGGTGCAGTCATGTGGGTGTTCCACCTGGGCCAGCTCACTTCACTCAGCTCCTGCACTGACCCAGTCTAAGGCAGGGCCAATTCGTACATAAAACATACAACCACAGAAAGAGGTTCACTTTCACAAGCCATGTTGCAAACGCAGTATGAACGGACAAAATAATGTGTGTCCCATCAAACCCACTAGTCCTGTAGAAATGTTTTCTAATGAGAATTACCTGGATAAGCCTCGGAACACAAGATTTAAAAGGACACTCATAAACTTTATGCAAAGAATTCCAGAAAGTTGAGGAAGACACAGACACCTCATTGAACTTTAAGAAACCACCAATAAATGCCTGAGAGATGACCAAGAAAATACAAATATGTGTCTGAAGGAAATGACAAAGACAATTCAGGATTTGAAATCAGAATTAAATAAGGGGATACTAAAGAGAACTCAAGTTAAAATGGAAATAGAATGGAGAAACTCAGTAACCCTGCTAAGGAACTCAAGAGGCTGCCTCACAAGCAGAACAGACTTAAAATATAGGAACGAGGCCAAACAATTAAAGAATGTGGAAAAAACTTCAAAGTACAGAAAATGAATATGCAGAAACTGTATAACACCATGAAAAGACAAAATCCTTAAGTTTTCCGGTATAGATTAAGAACAAAAACCCCAAGTCAGTAGCATAGACCAGATATTCAACAGATCATAGAGGAACTCTTTTCCATAGAGAAAGAAACACTCAAAAAAGTACAAGAAGCACACAGAGCATTAAGAGGAAAGACTACAAAAAGAGATTCCCTACAGAACATCATAACTAAAACACTAAATATACAGAACAAAGAAAGATTATCGAAAGCTAAAAGAGAGAAAATAAAAAATTCAAGTCACATGCAAAGAGAAACCCATCAGAATAGCAGCTTTATTTCTCAATGGGAACTTTGAAATCCAGAATGTTCTCTATCAATGCACTCCAAATTCTTTAAAAAAAAAAAAGAAAAGAAAAAAAATCTGACTGCCAGCTAGACTACTATACCCAGCAAAACTATTTGTCATTATGGAAGAGGAAAGAAAAGTTTTTCATGATACAAACAGCTTTTTAAAAGGAATCCATGTCCACCAAACTGCTCTACAGAAAATACTAGAAGCAATGCTCCAGACCGAAGAGAGGAGCTAGCATAGCTAAGCAACTATATGAAGAGAACAAAGGAAGCTATAATCAATGAAATACAAAGCAAAACAAAAAAACAAAAAAACAAAAAAAAACAAAGACTGAACAAACACACATAAACGCACACATCTCTACAACCTACATACGCCTTTCCTTGGGTATTTTGGTTTGGGGGGAGGTTTTGTTGTTTGTGAAAGGATCTCCCTATACAACTTCGGCTGGTGTGGGCTGGCTATGTAGACCCAGCTGCCTCTAACTAATAAAGATCAACTTGCCTCTGCCTCCTGAGTGCTGGGATTAAAGGCATGTACCTCCACACCCAGACACGTTAATAATTATTAATGGCCTCGACTCTTCAAAGTACATAGATAGCTGAGTAAACTAAGAAACAAAGCAGCAGAGTTCTACCAAACCCTAAAAGATGATCTAAAATCCATACTTTTTAAATTATTCAAAAGGACAGACAAACAGGGAGGAAGGGAGGAAGGAAGAATTAAAGAAAGGGAAGAAAAGAAAGAAAGAAAGCATGCCCCAGCTTTTCCTACAAGGGAATATTACTCTCATATCCAAGCCAGGTAAAGACAGAAAAGCAACAATAAAACCCTGATTAATATAGATTAAAAACTCCTCCATAAATGCTAGCAAACAGAATATAGGCACTTATCAAGGAGCTCATCCACCACTATCAAGTTGGTTTATCCCAGAAGAGAGGTGGGGATGTCTCAACATACACAGACTTAGAGCCAATCATGAGTTTGTGTAACTACAGCCAGCTGACACTTGATGACAACAACAAACCAACCAAACAAACAGAAAAAAAAAAAAAAACTATACACAAGAGAAATGACAGCATATTCAACAAGTAGTGCTTGAAAAACTTGTTTTCCACATACATGAAAACGAAATTATCCCTGCATCTATCACCTTGCATAAAAATTAATTCCAAGTGGACCAAAGACCTCAATTTGAACCTTAAGGTGAGGTGCTAAAAATGCCAGACGAAAACATAGGTAACACCTTACAAGATGTGAGTGTAGAAAAGGACTTTCTGAATATCAAACTCCGTTTACCTAGGATTTAACAAGTGATGACTGAGAGCACAGGAAACCAAACTGCTTGTCTACAGCGAAAGAAACAACTGACTGGGTGAGGAAGGAAAGCACGGAACGGAAGAGAGCCTTTGCTACACCAACTTGAAGGAAGGAATTCTGTGCACTCACCAAATCACTACACCTAGATGCAGTATTGCTGGTGTTAAGTGTGTTTTGTCCTTTAAGCTGAGAGTCAGAATCTGACCTGAATTCTCACATTTAAACTATGAGGGTGCAGGTCAATCTTTAGGCTTACATATTAGGGTGCCTGCATAATGAGTTAGAATGTGTGTTCCGTCACTATCAACAGAAAATTTCACAGTTACAACATGGAAACCCACGCAAAGGGTTTGCTAGGGAGGAATTTGTTGGGTCAATTTAAAATGAAATATGGGACATTTCTTAGCGTACAATGACTGTTCTTCAGTGTACTGAATGTTAAACTGTCAGCAATTAAACTTTGAATGGTTGTTAGTTTCTTTGGTTTGGTTTGGTTTGGTGATCTTTGAGATTTCTACCAGACTTACGAAAACCACCTCCCCATGCAACAGGGCCAGGTGCGGTTCTCTGTTGATGGAGTACATATCTGAACTTGTTACACAAGCATCCTAATATCAGACAAACTTTTAAGTGCATCCTTTTATTTGAAATGCATGAATTTAGGTCAGATCCTGAGTCTCAATTTAAAGAACAAAACCAGCTCAACCGTAATAAAACTGGGTCATAGTGATCCCAGGAGTAGACAGGGTACCTTCTCTCAAATCAAACATACAAGTTTTTTCACAAAAGTCTCTCACAGCAGCCAGGAACTTAACCTGAGGTACCAAGGCATATCCGCAGGGGAAGGCCTTGGACAGATCACGAAGCAGCTGTTCTTCATATCAACAACAGTCATGTGTAGAGGAAACAAAATCACATTAATGCAGGGTGATTTAGGACAGATATTAGACACATTTTCCTGACAAGCAGATGCAACATGGATGGACTTAGGATGAGAAACAACTGTGGGATTTTTCCCTGGGGATCTTAATGAACAGTGTAGGCAACCATCTGCTGGCAATGCTTTGAAGTCTTGTCTATGACACAGATCGACCTAAGAAATGGATGAAGGGCTGAGCTTCCCTTTCGCCTGCACATGGATATTATGTTAAATGGAGGAATCATGTTTTTACTAATAAATAATATTAGCTACTCAAAAAAAAATTTAACAAACAGGAAGCCAGAAACAAATCCATCTCTCTTTCTATTAAAGAGATTCTATTCTATGGGCTGGAGTGATGGCTCAGAGGTTAAGAGCACTGACTATACCCCTGTTCTTCCAAAGGTCCTGAGTTCAATTCCCAGCAACCACATAGTGGCTCACAACCATCTATAATGTGATCTAATGCCCTCTTCTGGCCTGCTGGCGTGCATGCAGGCAGAGCACTGTATACATAATAAATAAATAAATAAATAAATAAATAAATAAATAAATAAAATCTTTTTAAAAAAGAGAGAGAGAGATTGATTCTATTCTCTAAAGAAAATACCATACATTAACCAGAATGATTAAACATTAAATGACTAATTAAGAATGAAATAGGAAAGAGGGGATCAATTTTATGTCAACTCTATGAAGGTGTGACATGTTGGAGTAAACAGCAGGTTAAACGTGAGTCATTTAAAGCAGACTTTTGCACTGGTTCTCAGCCGTCCCTAATGCTGCCACTCTTTAATACAGTTGCTCAGGTTATGGTGACCCCCAACCATAAAATAATTTCGTTGCTACTTCACTACTGTAGTTTTGCCACTGCTATGAATCATAATGTAAATATTTGTGCTTTCCAATGGTCTTAGGCTAACCATGTAAAAGGGTCATGTGACCCCAAAGGGATTGCACCCACAGGTTGAGAACCACTGCCTCGGGGCTGAACAGATGCCTCAGCAGTTAAGAGCACCTGTTACTTTTATAGAGGACCTAGATTTGATTCCCAGAACCCATGTAGCAGCTCATAATCATCTATAACTCCAAGGGATCCAATGCCCTCTTCTGGCCTCCATGGGTACCAAGTATGCAGAGACATACATGCAGGCAAAACATCCATATACATATAGTAAAATAGATTCTAGAACTGAACAGTATAAAGATATGACATTTTCAAAGCAAATGTATAGAAGTAGAAGTTTACTGATTTTGAATTTGTAGTTTAGAGAATCACTCACCTTTCTCTTGTAAATGCAGGCAATACAGATTAGTTAATACTCAAAGTCACACTTTAAAAACTTCAAGTGGAAGAATTCATACAATCTTAATTGCAGTGCCGAACACACACTTTGTCTGATACGGCTGATCAGCAGGACATCAGTGACTGACTGCACCTTCTCTAAAAGTGACCATATAGTAAGTAGGTCGCAAACCAAGGCTCAACAGATACAAGAAGATGGAAATAATACCTTGCAGCCTATCAAACCACCATGGACTAAAGCTGGACCCCAACAACAACACAAATAACAAAAAGCCTACACACACTTGGAAACTGAACTACTCTCTACTCAATGACAACTGGGTTAGAGAAGAAATAAAGAAATTATAGTCTTCCTAAAATTCAATGAAAATCAAGGGACAACATACCCAAATTTCTGGGACACAGTGAAAGCAGTGCTAAAATTAAAGTTCATAGCACTAAGTGCCTTCATAAAGAGATTGGAAGCATCTAATACAAACAACTTAATAGCATATCTGGAAGCCCTAAGGGTGGAAAAAAAAAAGAAGACATGCCCAAGAGGACTAGATGGCCACAAATAATTAAACTCAGGGCTGAAATCAATAAATTAGAAACAACAAGAACAATTCAAAGAATCAAGGAAACAAAGAGCTGGTTCTTTGAGAAAATCAACAATATAGACAAACCCTTAGCCAAATGAATTAAAAAGCAGGCACTACTCAAGTCAACAAAATCAGAAATGAAAAATAGACATAACAACAGACACCAAAGAAATCCAAAGAATCATTAGGTCTTACTTACTTACTTACTGTATGCCACAAAAATTGAAAATCTAAGTGAAATGAACAATTTTCCACATAGATTCCACTTACCAAAGTTGAATCAAGATCAGATAAACAAACTAAATAATCCTATATCACCTAAGTAAATAAAAGCAGTCATCACAAGTCTCCTAACCAAAAAAGGCCCAGGGTCAGATGGTTTCAGGGCAGAATTCTATGAGACCTTCAAAGAAGAGCTAATACCAATACTTTTCAAACAATTTCATAAAAATATAAATGGAAGGAACATTACTAACTCATTCTATGAGGCCACAGTCATCTTGATACCTAAAACACACAAAGACCCAACAAAGAAAGAGAATTTCAGACCAATTTCTCTTAAGAACATTGATGCAAAAATACTCAAAATACTCACAAACCTAATCTAAGAACACATCAAAAATATCATTCACCATGACCAAGTAGGCTTCATCCCAGGCATGCAAGGATGGTTCAGTGTAAGGAAATCCATCGATGTAATCCACCATATAAACAAACTGAAAGAAAAAAATACATAATCATCGCCTTACATGTTGAAAAAACATTTGACAAAATCCAACACCCATTCATGTTTAAAATCTTAGAGAGATCAGGGATAAACACAAGACACATACCTAAACATAATAAAGGCTATATACAGCAAGCCAATAGCCAACATCAAATTAAATGGAGAGAAACTCAATGAAATTCCAATAAAATCAGCTGTCCACTCTCTCCGTATCTCTTCAATATAGTACTTGAAGTCCTAGCCAGAGCAGTAAGACAACAGAAGGAGATCAAGGGGATCCACATTGGAAAGAAAGAAGTCAAAGCATCTCTCTTCACAGATAGTGTACATAAATGAGCCCCAAAATTCCACCAAGAACACCTTCAGCAAAGTGGCTGAACACAAAATCAACTCAAAAAATTCAGTAGTCCTCTTGTGCACAAATGACAAATGGGATGAGAAAGAAATTAGGAAAACTTCACTCTTCAAAATAGCCACAGACAATATAAAGTATCTTGGTGTAACTCTAACCAAGCAAGTGAAAGACTTGTATGGAAAAAACTTCAAGTCTCTAAAGGGGGAAATTGAAGAAGAGATCAAAAGATGAGAAGATCTTCCATGTTTGCAGATCAGGAGAATCAACATTAGTAAAAATGGCCATCTGACCAAAAGCAATCTACAGATTCAATGCAATTCCTATCAAAATACCTACATAATTTTTAACATTGAAAAATCAATTCTCAACTTCATGTGGAAAAACAAAAAAGCCCAGAATACCTAAAACAATCATGTTCAATAAAAGATCTTTTGGGGGAATCTCCATCTCAAGCTATACCATAGAACAACATTAATTAAAACAGCATGGTACTGCCATAGAAATTGGCTGGTTGATCAATGGAATCAAAGTAAAGACCCAGAAATAAATCCACACACCTGTGGACACTTTATTTTTGACAAAGAAGCCAAATCCATACAATGGAAAAAAGATAGCATCTGCAACAAATGGTGCTGGTCTCACTGGATGTCTACATGTAGAAAAATGCAAGTAGATTCATATTTATTGTCATGTACAAAACTAAAGTCCAAGTGGATTAAATACTTCAACATTAAACCAGACATACTAAATCTGTTAGAAGAAAAAATCGGGAAGAGCCTTGAATTCATTGGCACAGGAGACAACTTCCTGAACAGAACATCAACCGCTCAGGTTCTGAGATCAACAATTAATAAATGAGACCTCATGAAACTGAAAACTTCTGTAAAACAAAGGACACTTTCAACAGAACAAAATGACAGCCTACAGATGGGAAAAGATCTTCACCAACCGTACATCTGACAAAGGGCTAATATCCAAAATATATAAAGAACTGAAGAAATTAAACTCCACCAAACCAAATAACCCAATTAAGAAATAGTGTTCAGAGCTAAACAGAGAATTCTTGACAGAGGAATAGTGAATGGCTGAGGAACACAAAGAAATCCTTAATGTCCTTAGTCATCAGGGAAATGCAAATGGATTCCGATCTAGCCAATGGACGGCTGATTCTCCAAGGTGTGGGGAGAGTGAGGACTGCCTCTGACATGAACCCTGGTGCCCCCAATTTGATCACTTCCCCTTGGTGGGGAGGCCTGGAGGCATACAGAGGAAGGGGAGGCAGGCTATCCAGATGAGACCTGATAGGCTGTGGCCATACGGTGGGGGAGGAGGCCGCCTTGTGTCAGAGATCTAGGGGAGGGGAATATGGCAAAAAAGATATAAGTGAGGGGCTAACAATTGGGTTGTAATCTGAATAAATTATAATAAAAGCAAACAAACACAAACTCATGGAAATTAAGCAATTCATTATTGAATTATGAATGTGTCAAAGAAGAAACTGAGAAAGAAAATAAAGAATTTCCCAGAACTAAATGAAAACAAAAACACAGCACAACAAAACCTCTGAAACACATCAAAAACAGTCCCACAAGGGAAATTTACAGCTATGAATGCCTTTATGAAGAAGCTATGCCCATAAAAATTCACCCATATGACTGCCCAAATGTGAAGTGAACAAGATTGGCACCAAATGAAGATGCTAAACAAACAGAGGAAAGACAACAAGGTCTCAACCCTACATAAAGAACCAAAGGCAACCAAAGAAACCTGGGTATGGTAAAGGTGGAATGCACCAGGGGAGAGCATATGAATTGTTTGTGCAATGCCAAAGGGTTAACCCTGAAATGATACATATGGGTAACATTATATGGAATGAACAGTTAACTTAGGAATATATAGGCTATTAGTTTTTTTAATGAGCACATAAATTTGAAGAAGAGCAGGAAGAAGTATGTGGAGGGTTTGAAAGGAGGAAAGGAATAAATGTTTTAATTAAATTATAATCTCAAAAATAAAAATAAAAAGAACAAAACTAATGACTTAATGATACAACACACACACACACACACACACACACACACACACACACACACGAAAAACAAAAACAAAGTCCAAACTCAGTTGACAGCAAGAAAAAATTTAAAAACCAGAACAGAAATTAATGAAATATTAAAAAAACAACAACAAAAAGAGTAGGAAAAAAAATCAAGAATCTAAGAATTGATTCTTTGGGAAGCTAAATATGACTGATAGACCTTTGGTCCAACTAACCAAAAGAAAGAAAGATAGAACCCAAATAAAAGAATCAGAATTGAAAGGGGAAACGTAAATGGATGCCCACATGCAGAGGGATGAAACTAGACCCTTATCTATCTCTTTGCACAAAAACCAACTCCAATGGACCAAAGACTTAAATATGGAACCTCAATGCTGAAACTGCTAGAAGAAAGCATTGGCAGAGCCCTGCAGGACACGGGTGTAGAGAAGGGCTTCCTGAATTCATTTGCCCAAGAATTAAGGCCAACAGTTGGTAAGTGGACCCTCAGAAAACTAAAAAGCACAGAGGTAGAAAGAATCAATCAATGGGCTTCTATGAATTTGACAGGATACCTAGAATATATAAAGAATTTTTTTTTAAAAAGAGTTTAAAAATACCCATTTTAAAAAATTAGCCTGGAACCTGAACAAAAAGAAAGGAAGAAAAATATGGCTAAGAAATACATCAAAAAATGTTCAGCATTCCTATCAGTTAGGAAAATGCAAATAAAAACCACTTTTAAATTTGAAAATTCATCTTACCCCTCTCAGAATGGCAAAGACTAGCAAAACAACCAGTAACAACTGCTGGAGGGCAAGTGTGAAAAAAGTACCCTCACTCACTGTTTGTGGGATTGCAAATGGGTCCAGCTACTCTTGAAATCAGTATGGAGAATTCTCTAAAAGCTAAAAATAAATAAGCCTAGCAGTATGGTCCAGCTATACCACTCCTTGACATATGCCCAAAGAACTCTACAACCTAATCGACAGACACTTGCTCAGCCTTGTTCACAGCTGCTCTATTCAGTGGTGGGAAATGGATGCAGCCTAAATGTCTTTCAACTGACAAGTGAATAATGTAAATGTGGTGCCTAAACACAGTAGAATACAATTCAGCTGTTAAAAAAAAAAAAAGATAAATCACTAACTTTATGTGTATATTAATAAAGCTGGAAACGATTGTGTTGCGTGAGATAAGGTAGACCCAAAAAGACAAGCATGAGTTACTCATGTTGATAACCAACAGCTCTTTAGTTGGACAAAAGGCTTATTCAACAAGAGGGAAATCTTGCTTTGTGCTGGAAGTCTAGCAAACTCTTCAAGAGCTAGTGAGTTGTGGATCTTGGAGAAGAGCCTACAGCCAGAACTTTCTTAAATCTGCATAATCTCTAATTGCATCAAAATATTTGTGCTTGTACCCACAAATAAATGCAGTCTCCACCCTTCATTGAAGAAAATTGTCTTCCCAACAGATGGATTACATTACAGAAAATGGCAGTCCATCGGAATGCAGAGCTGTGGAGCCAAGTCTTAACTAATGCGTCTACAACACAACTCCTGCACCTAAGGCTCAGGGATCATTGTGGAAGAGGGCTAGAAAGACTTTAAGAGACAGATAACTAGGACATTTGGTATGAGATGGTGCCTCCTTGAAATGTCAGAAGCTACACCCATAAAATGTCACTAATGTGACTGCCTAAACATGACGTGTAGAACAACCCCAATAACAGACATGCTAACGTGGATGGAGGGAACCCCAGAGGCCTCAACCCTACAGAAAGAACTATAGAGAATTAAGGAATTCTGAGAGTGAAGAAATAGTCTCCATGTGGTGGAAAACCACACCAACTACTTATCTAAAGCCAAATGGTCAGTGACGAAAGCATACACATACAAGAAACATTATACAAACTGAAAAGGTTGTATTTATGTACTTAGATATATATATACATATATTTACATATATACACACATAATACATATGCAACACCAATTAATGAAAAAATAAGGCCATTGGTTTTTTTAATTTATTTTTTATTAATTTATTCATATTACATCTCAATGGTTATCCCATCCCTTGTATCCTCCCATTCCTCCCTCCCTCCCATACTCCTCTCCCCTATGACTGTGACTGAGGGGGACCTCCTCCCCCCGTATATGCTCATAGGGTATCAAGTCTCTTCTTGGTAGCCTGCTATCCTTCCTCTGAGTGCCACCCGGTCTCCCCATCCGGTCATTGATTTTTTTTTAAGAGGGCTACTTGGGAGGGTTTGGAGGGAGGAAAAGAAAGGGGGAAAGTATGTAATTATATTATAATCTCCAAAATAAAAGAAATAATTTAAAACCCATTTTAGCAAACATCTTTCTTTAGGTTGCATTCAAAATCTGCAGATATTTTGATCTCCTCAGCAATGACAAGAATTTGGTTTATCCCTTTAAGAGGAACATATTTGTTGTTTTATATACTTTAAATACTAAAAGTCGCCTATTGCTTTATGGCAAGTGTGAGGGGGTATTTGTGTGTGTGAAGTAAAAAAGAAGTTTATAAAATTACTAGACTTGTTCTATAAATTAAAAACTGGTATTGTCCTCGCATTAGCTAGCTGTGTTACTCTAGGCAATATACACACCTCCCAGTGACTCATCTTCTTAGAAAGGACAAAGCTGACACAGGTATTCTATGACCGTTGTCCTAGTCTGGGCTACTATTTGCTGTGATGAACACCATGACCAAAGCAACTTGCGGGCGCTGGGGGAGAAGAGTGAGTATTCGCTTACTCTTCCACATCACAGTTCAACAACAAAGGAACTCAAGCAGGGCAAGAACTTGGAGGCAGATGCCACAGAGGGCTGCAGAAGAAAGGACTGCTCAAACATGGGAGGACAGAGGAAGAAAGAACTGGGAGAGAGAAAGGAAATCGGGGGAAGGAGGCATCTCTGAGATGAGCCAGAAACCAAGGACAAGGGAAACTACCAAGAATCTATGAGGACGACCTTAGCTAAGACTCCTAAGCAACAGGGGATACGGAACCTGAAATAGCCACCTCCTATAACAAGGCAAGACTTGCAATGGAAGGAATGAGGACACCAACCCACCCACAAAATCTTCTATCCAAAATTCGTCCCGCCTACAAAAGGCACGGGGATAAAGACGGAGCAGAAATGAAGGAATGGCCAACCAATGACTGGCCCAACTTGAGACCTATCCCATGAGAGAGAGCCAACCCTTGACAATATTAATGCTATTCTCCTTTACATGCAGAGGAGAGCCTAGAATAGCTGCCATCGGAGAGGCTTCGCCAAGCGCCTGATATGCAAACTGATGCAAAGACTCACAGCCAGACATTAGGCAGAAACCCGGAGAACCTTGTGGAAACTAGGGAGGAAGGATTGAAGGGGCCAGAAAACCTATAGAATCAACTAACCTAGGTCAATAGGGGCCTCACAGAAACTGAGCCACCAACCTGCGTGGGACAGAACTAGGTCCCCTAGACATAGTAGCAGATATACAGCTTGGTCCTCATGTGGATCCCTGAACAACTGGATCCCTGACTCTATCCCATGACTTTGTATACCTTTGCCCTAGACGGGCTGCCTTGTCTGGCCTCAATTGAAGATGGGCCTAGTTGTGCTGCAACTAGAGAGGGGTTGACATGCATGGGAGGCCTCCCCTTCTCTAAGGAGAAGGGGAGGAGGAAATGGGAGAGGGGAGATATGCGAGAGGAACTGAGAAGAGAAGAAGGGGGAGGAAGCTGAGATAAGAACGTAGAATAAATAAATACGGATTTAAAGCCATTTCTCCCCCTTATCTTCAAAGTTAAATTCCACTGATTCTATGACCCTTTCTACATCTGGACCCACACACTTAGCCTTTCCTGCTGCTCCACGGATTTAAGTTTGTGGCTCCTCCCCTATGGGCGTAGTCTAAGCTACTGTGAGAGGCTGATGACTACACCGGTCCTGAAACTTCATTCTCTGATATGTATTAAATGTCTGCAGAACATGAAGCTGCCCTGTGGAGGTTTAAATGAGTTTGGACCTATAGGCTTGTGTTTGAAAGCTCGGTTACCAGGAAGTGGAACTGTTTGGGAAGGATTAGGTGGTAGATGAGGCCTTTTCTAGAGACGATATATCACTGGGAGGGGAAGGGTGTTTGAGAGTTCAAAAGCCTACACCAGGCCCAGGATCCTTCCCCCCTACCACCTCCCCCCTATCCACCCACCTCCCACTCACCCCCCCCTCCCGCAATCTTTATCCTTCTCTGCTGCCTGCTGCCTGCAGACTGGCATGTAGCTTTCAGCTACTTCTCCAGAACCTGCCTGCTGCCCCAGTCTCTCACATGATGATAATGGTTTAATCCTTTGAAGCTGCAAGCAAGCCACCCAATTAAAATAAATGTTTTCTTTTATACAAGTTGTCTTGGTAATGGTGTCTCTTTACAGCAGGAGAATAGTAACTAAGACACACCTTCTCTTTTGTTTATTAAACAACCAAACAGGACAAGAACGCTTGTTTGGCTCTGCCTTGCATGCCAGCTCTGCCTATTTCCTCGCCCACCTCCTTGGCAGAGCCCCAGAGCCCCATACCCATCTTGCTTTCTCTACCTCCTCCTCCTTGCTTTGCTCATGTCTGTACTCTGACTCTTTTACTTGGACGCCCTGGCTGTTTTTCTATTTTTTTTTTTTTTCTCACAGGACGTACTTCTGAACCCACTGCTGTTGTGCTGCCTTCTCTTCCCACTCCACAGAAAAGCGTCCAGCAAACCCACAAATGGCCTCTGTTCTGCAAGGCGAGCATAGCTGTCTCTGTCCTCACGTTGCTTCATGCAGCAGCTGCCTTCACAGGACCCACCATCTACTTCTCTTTCTTTCTATGTAATTTTTCAGAGACTACACTGACACACTTGTAGCTCTGTGTCAGGGGCTGCTGTTTTTATTGCCATTTTGTTGGATCCATCTCCTCTTCCTGACCAGGATTTAATCTTCTTCCCTTTATTACTCATTCCTTTTGCAGTCTTGTCTTTGAGCACAAAAATGTCCCAAATTGTATGTCTAGATAATGTTAAGCAAGACAAAATTGAGGCTATTCCTGTGATACAAAAACCATTAGAAAAGTCTGTTGTCTGTTTTCTCTCTCTCTCTCTCTCTCTCTCTCTCTCTCTCTCTCTCTCTCTCTCCCTCTCCCTCTCCCTCTCCTCCCCCCATCTAACATTCTACTTATTACCTCATCTGCTCTTATGAGGACCAAATAAGATGTCTCCTTACTCACTGATGCGGTCCTTTCCAACATCTGGACTCTGATGGCTTTCGCTCCTTTGACTTTTTGTGTCCTGTTTTGCTGGGAAAGTATATTAATTCCCATTACTTCAGATAAGTTCTAATGAGCTCTCAAGTTCTTCACAGTGCTGTAGAATCCAACTCTACCTTACAGATTTCTATACTTAGAACACATGTTTCAAAACAACATTGCACATTAAATACAAACATAGCTCGATACTGGTCTAGCCTAAGTTAGAGATGGATCATTCTCTGTTCTTCCCTCCATGCTTTGTATAGTATAATATAAACAATATATTTCGAAGTACACAGTTCATTGGTTTTCAGTAGAAAACTTGATGAACTATCATCAATAATTCTAGAACATTTCTATGGTCCTCAGAATAAGCTCTGTTCTTATTAACAAACACTGACTCTCCCTTTATTAAGGGCAGTGAAGCAATTTTCTTCCTTTATAAGTTTATCTATTTGGTTTTTTTTCTCTTTTTATTATATTTCTTTTTTACATATGCATTATTATTATTACACATAAATAAAATAAACTATATACCATAAGAGGAACCATGAAATAATCAGGAATTATATGAATGTTACATTCATAGTACATTGGCGATTTTTATTTGGCCATCTTAAAGGAAACATCTTTCCTATCTTGGTGCGCCTAAAATTCTGAATGTAAATCAATATCTATCGTAGCTCATCTCTAACAACTTAAAATATCTATCAAGACCTAAAATCATCTTAGCCCCTAAACAACTAAGTTTAATTGTAAGATGAAACTATCTGTCTTCAATACTATAAGAGACTTGAGAAGGAATAAAACTTAATTACCTGAGTGAACCAGGAGTATAAGTTAGCAGCTTCCAAAATGAAACAATGACAGAGACAGTTTTCTGCCTGAACAGTCACCCAAAACTCTAAAATGTTGGAGCATCATCTTGAGCCTTCTGGCCCAATACCTGACAGGCATATTTGTGAGGCAGAAATTATTGAGGGCTTGCTTCCCTGTGTTGGCAGAGTTTGGCAGTCAACTCTGCCTGCATTCAAGTTTGCCCAGCTTTAGGCAGAATTCTGTCTGTTGCAGAAACTAGGACATTTTGCCCAGTGGTTGGTTTGCCACCTTTGAATCCATCTCCAAATAGCCACAAATAATATAAAGTATCTTGGTTTAACTCTAACCAAGCAAATGAAAGACTTATATGGAAAAAAACTCAAATCTCTAAAGAACGAAATTGAAGAGGATATCAGAAGATGGAAAGATCTCCCATGTTTGTGCATTGGGAGGATAAACATAGTAAAAATGTCCTTCTTACCAAAGACAATTTAGGTATTCAATACAATTGCCATCAAAATTTCAAGACAATTCTTTACATACCTTGAAAGATCAATTCTCAACTTCATATGGAAAAACAAAAAACCCAGAAGAGCTAAAACAATCTTGTACAATAAAAGACCTTCTGGAGCAATCTCAAGCCCAGATCTCAAGATGTACCATAGAGCAACAGTAATAAAAAAATGGCATAGTACTGGCATAGAAATAGGTTGGCTGATCAGTAGAATCGAACAGAAAACCCAGAAATAAACCCACATACCTATGGGCATTTGATTTTCAACAAAGAAGCTAAATCTATACAATGGAAAAAAAGATAGCATCTGCCACAAATGGTGCTGGTCTAACTGTATGTCTACAAGTAGAAAAATTCAAATAGACTCATATTTATCACCATGCACAAAAATAAAGTCCAAGTGGATTAAAGACCTCCACTTAAAATCAGGCACACTAAATCTGTTAGAAGAAAAAGTGGGGAGGAGCCTTGAACACATTGGCACAGGAGACAACTTCCTGAACAGAACACCAACAGCTCAGGCTCTAAGATCAACAAGCAATAAAAGGGACCTCATGAAACTGAAAAGCTTCTGTAAGGCGAAGGAAACAGTCAACAGAACAAAACAACAGCCTACACACTGGGAGACGTTTACCTATTTGTACCTATTTAATGAAAATGCAATTATACAACATGTAGCCTCTTGTACCTGCTTTCTTTTTTAAATGTTTGTGTCTGTCAGTGTGTATGTATGTGTGTGTACATACACATGTGTGTTCATGTATATGGGGGCCTATCTTGGGTGTCATCTTCAGGAACATCTCCTTTGCTGTAGAGTTTCCCACTGAACCTGGAGTTGGTTGAGTAGGCCAGCTAGTCAGAAATCTCCAGAGATGCCCAAGTGGTTTGCTTACAAGCACATAACATGGAACCTGGGAACTTTTATATGGATTACAGAAGCTGAACCCAGGTCTTCATGCTTGCAAAGCAACTGCCTGTTTTCTTTCACACAGTACAGTGTTTTCAAGGTTTGAGCATGTAGTATCATTCCTTTTTATGAAGACACAGTGAGTTTTGTTTGCCCATGTTTCATCTGGTTGCATATATTAGGGTTTCCCCCACATTCTGACCATTATTAACAATGCCCCTATGAACATGTACACATTTTGTGAGGACACATGTCTTCAGTTTCCATAGGTAAACATTTAGAAGTATAACTACCAGGCCATTTGACAGCCATCTGTTTAACTTTTGAAGAACTGTCCAATCATTCTCCACAACAGTTGCATCGCTTCTCATTCCCTTGAGTGATGTGGGAGGGGTCCAGTTTCTTGCCATGACTTCAGAACTTACTGGCGCCCATTTTTCTTATTGCCATCTTAGTTTATGAAAGATTTGCTATCACTTTCTCATAGCAATTTTCTATACAACACATTCCATTTTATCTAAAGCCATTAAACAAATTTACCAACTTATATTGAGTTGAAATAAGAGGAAGTTTTGCATTTAAGAAGAAACAACATTTTTTCTCCTATATTTCACTTTAAAAAAAAAATATAAGGCTCCAAATGCAATTTTACTAGGAAAAAATACTTTCTAACTTTGGGTCCTTTTTTGTTCTCTTTTCAAGAGTCCTGTGATATTGTAGGACTAAGGATAAGGATAAGACATTTAATTGTGGTCCTTTATAACCATGTAGTATGCTGTTTTCTTCTATTTTAATTCAACTTTTTTTGCTAACTTGCTCTTACTTTGCATGTTGTGGTGGTTTGAACAGGAATGGCACCCATAGACTCATGTCTGTGAATGCTTGGCCTATAGCGAGCGGCACTATTAGGAGCTATGGCCTTGTTGGAGAAAGTGGTCACTGAGCGCAAGCTTTCAGTTCCCATATGGTCAAGCCATGCCCAGTGTGGCAGTCTTTTTCCTGCTGCTTGCTGACCAAAATGTGGAACTCTTACCTCCCTCTCCAGCACCATTTCTGACTGCATGCTGCACGTTTCCCACCATGACAATAAGAGACTAGACCTATGAAACTTAAGCCAGCCCCCATTAAATGTTTTCCTTTTGAAGAGTTGCTGTGGTTATGGTGTTTCTTCACAGCAATAGACATATGGCTATATTTAGTTCCTTTGCCAGTACTATTTGAAACTTCAAAGACATATGAAAGGCCTTTTTCCTGCACATCTTGGCATGGAGTATTTGAAAGCGTTGGGCGGGGGGGGGGGGCTGGAAACTGCATAATATTTCTGAATACCTGGCTAGAGTGACATTTGTTGTAGCAGCTGTTTGTACCTTTGCATAATAGTCCCCTGATTTTATCTTATAAGTTAGTTGAATGTGATTACAGCAGTCTAACTCTAGATGAGGAGAGTGATTTTACAGTTTATTAAAAAGTTTTTTTTTAAAAGAATGATTTTCTGGGATGCATTCCCAACCTGATAAGATGTGGCCAGACAGCATGAGCCACTGTTGACCTACAGTGTTAGAACACATGAGACGATTCTGTGACCTGTCCACATATTTCTGATGAAACAGTTGTTTTCCCTGTATGTTTATACATTGAAACATTCTTAAATATAATTTCTCTTTTTTCTTTTTCCTCACAGTTCTTTCTTTCTTTCTTTCTTTCTTTCTTTCTTTCTTTCTTTTTTCCTTCGAGCAGGGTTTCTCTGTGTAGCCTTGGCTGTCCTGGACTAGCTTTGTAGACCAGGCTGGCCCCAAACTCACAGCGATCTGCCTGCCTCTGCCTTCCCAAGTGCTGGAGTTACAGATGTGCACTACTACCCAGCTAATTTCTCTTTTCTTAGTGTGAATAAGTATTGAGCTTAAGCTGTGTAACTTACTCTCATATATATGTAAAACCGAACTTTAATTACTCTATCATTAATTGTCATAGCTGTACACATTATTTGTGTTGTAGAATTAAAGAAATAAAAATATTTGTATTTCTGATTTTTTTAATATGCAGTAATTAAGAACTGAATAAAAGTACATACGTGGAAGAGAAATTCATAAAACATGGTAAACACTGGGGAGCTATTCGTTTAAATGTATCTGATCTGTTATAGGTTGCCAGGTTTTACTCTGACCTCATGATCTTTATTAATTAACTTTGATTGTCAAACATTTAATTTTGTGTTTCTCAATATCTTTTTTTACATTAACTTTTCCTGAGAAGGAGATTGTCAATCTTAGTTGCTCTATGAATTAAATATTAATAAGCAACTGGCTCCCCTGGTTCAAATTTGTTTTGTATAAATACACTTCTTATTTTGGCATTTTCATTTCTTACAGCATTACAGCTAATTTGCCTGACAGGATCCCTGGTAATAGATCATATAAAATAGTCTTTTCTTCTACTCCCTTGTCCCCCAAGGACGTTATGCCAATCCAGCTTGTCACATGAAGAAGACTAATGTCTCTCGACTATGTGAGGAGGAAGAATGACAAGGTTACACGTGAAAGGCCAAAGTTCATATAAGTAAAGCCCTGCAAATTCATCATGCAGCTTTTTTCACTATTTTAATTAGCATGGACATCTGTAAAGTATGGGCCTCATGGGCATGCCTAGAAGTGGAAAATGCTCCCCAGAGTCCCTATGGGGATGCGTCACTTGTTTCAAATTGCATGTGTAATCAATCACATACTCAGGGTCCAAACATGTGAACATCATCGTAGGATGGGTTTACGGCTCCAGGTGCTCTCTAATCTTACCAAGCTGACATTCTACCTTTTTGATATTACAACAATAATTCTCGTTATTGGGTGACTGCAGAATTCTCCCTTGGAAGCAGTACTTCCTAGGATCTCTCAGACTGTGCCTGCCTTGATCTGGTGAACTGTGAAGTACATGCCAGCCTGCTGTTTAATGTACAAAAGGAATAATAATGAAACATAAAAAAGCTCTTTACCTGGTCAATATCAGAAGAAAAATTGTCTTAGGATGAATACACTGAAAAGTAGCAAACATTTTCATAGCATGTTGTAAGTAATTTGAAAATTCATCCGTAAATCTTCAAGCTCAGCTCTGGGAAAACGAGTTCATCTTAAGGCATGGTTATGTTATATCTAAAAGTTACTTATTTCTTAGCCTTAATAATGAATCTGGTATTAATTTTTCATTATTTTCTTGAACTGGACAATAGGGTAAAATGTCAACTTTCTCTTGAGACTGTTTTAAAAGCAGAATAATAATCCTTTGATATTTAAGTCAATCTCTCTAGTAACGCATCTTGTCAACAGTTTCCCAATTTTTCTTTCTTCGGTTATTAACTAGAATATGAGCTACTACTGACTACTAGATCTTAGGCATTCATTGCCTTTGCCTGTGATCTCAACTGCATTCCAATCTTTTTTTTAATATATTTATTTGTTCATTTTACATCCCGATCGTAACTTCCTCCCTCTTCCCCCTCTCCCCTTCCCTATTCCTGAGGGGGAAAAAGGGGGTCCTCATCCAGAATCCACTCCAACTCTTCAAGTCCCATCAGGACTGAGCTGGTCCTCTTCCCCTGTGGCCTGGCCAGGCAGCCCTGCCAGGGGCAGGGAGTGATCAAAAGGCAGACAGCAGAGTCCATGTTAGAGAACGCTCCCACTCCCCTTACTAAAGGATCCACATAAATCCTGAGCTGCCCATCGGCTACATCTGTGTAGGAGGCCTAGGTCCAGTCCATGAGTCCATGCATGGTCCCTGGTTAGTGCTTCATTCTCTGCAAGCTCCTGTGGCCCTCATTAGTTGGCTCTGTTGGTCTTTTTGTGTAGCTCTTGTCCCCTCCAGGTCCTCCTATGCATCCCCCCCACACACTTTTCCACAAGACTCCCTACGCTTTGCCCAGTGTTTGGCTGTGAGTCTCAACATCTGTCTGGATCCACTGATTGGTGGAACCTCTCAGAGGACAGAAATCATCTTTACCAAGTTCAAAGTTGTGCTCTGTTCTAGTATGCAGAGGCAAAAAGAGCACAGGTTTAAGGCTGGCCTGGGCTATATAGTGACTTGCTGACCATTTGGGGATACACAGAGAGGCCTCATCTCAAACTAAGTACGTATGAACTAGGTTAAATAAATTACCACTCTCCCCTTCTTTGGCCCTTGAACTGGGATGAAGCCAGTTCAAGAAACTATCATTTTCACGCAGGCTTCATGTTTGTTTGAGTAGGAACCCACATTATAAGTGCTTAACCTATTAGTTTTGATTTCATAGCATAGTGGCCTTCACATTCAGCTTAACTTCTGGAGTACAGTAAATGAGAACTGATAGAAAGGCCTCCTGATTTGTAGAATGTACATACAAAATGTATGTAAAACCATTGCTAGGGCATTTGACAACCTGCTCAATCTGTATAATGTTATTTGTATATATGTTTTCAGAGCTGACCATTTTGTACTGGATAATCAATTGGTGTATTCTTCCCTAGGGAAAACTATTTCTCCCACTCTCAGCACTCCTTAGTTGCCTGTAATTGACTGTGGGTTTGAGGCCTTGGGGGCTTCCTGTCCATGTTAGCATGTCTACTAGTGTTATCTTGTTCAGTTTGTGCTTAGGCTTCTTTTATAAAATGCCTTGGTCGTGGTGTTTTGTCATATCAATAGAACAGTAACTAATACCGTTCTGTTAGTTCTTATTTACAAACTTTTTCTAGTAAAAGTAGCAGTTAATAGTCAGTTTTGAGGAGAGGTATATCCACTTAATAGATTTTACTATACCATCCGGAAATTCACAAACTTTTAGGCTCCTGGAACTACAGTGATCTCAGTCATTTTATTTATTCTATTCATCAGAGTTTTCTTGCACAAATAACTGACCAAAAATACCACCTAAAAGCACAACTCCCCCATTACTATCAACATGGAGTATGTCCTGAAAGGGATACATGGAAGGTCAGATGAAATTTAGGGTCCTTCATGAATTCTGGTGCCCCCTATTTGACCACTTCCCCTTAGAGGATAGGCCTGGTGGTACTCAGAGGAAGGGGAAGCAGACTAACAGGATGACACCTGATAGGCTGTGATCATATGGTGGGGGAGGAGGTCCCCTTCTGTCACAGGCCTAGGAGATGGGAATAGGATGAAAGAGGGAAGGAGGGGGGAACAGGAAGATACAAGTGAGGGGATAATTATCAGGATGTAATCTGAATAATAATATTTAAGAAAGAAAGAAAGAAAGAAAGAAAGAAAGAAAGAAAGAAAGAAAGAAATTTAGGGTCCTTATCATTGAACATTTGAGCTATATGTATAACCTAAAGAACCCATGGAAGTCAATAAGCAAGAAGAGGTCCACTGTGGCAAGAAGAAAGATCTTAAGGGAAGAGTACAGGGAAATAATCAAGAGTAAGATTTAGGTGGGAAAGAGAATGGGATGATAGGGCAAAACACATATACATACACACACACACACACATATACATACACACATACACACACACACACACACACACATACACACAGAGAGAGAGAGAGAGAGAGAGAGAGAGAGAGAGAGAGAGAGAGAGAGAGAGCCTACATAAAGGATTATGATCATCCCAGAAGCATAGGTTGCCAAACAAAATGGCCAGTGCCAGGTGTAGGCTACATCTCTTCAAGCTGTTGATCAAAGGGATCTCAGAGACCCCAAAACGATGCAAGCTATTGACATTGCTCTTCATAATCCACCAAAACTTGACAGTAAAATCCCATTGCTAAAGATGGCACACCCTTTGATCCCAGGGCATGGAGAAAACAAGCTGATATGATCAGGAAGCTTCCTCCCTGCTGGCCAGGGTTCTGTATAGACTGCTACGGGAGGAAAGTTCTCAGCTGTCTTACCCAGCTGTAAGTGCTACCAACTATAATAATAACTGGCCTGGCAAGATATGCCAATAGGCGCAATGTTATAGGAGGATCACTAACCACTTATGGGTTGGATTTAAGGCCTGCTCTACAGGAGGAAACGCATGCCCATTACTATCCATTTAACCAAAAACTCATAGTCGGGAGCTCATAAGCCCTAAGGGTGAACATAGTATGCAGTATGCAGTGTGTTCAAAGCCAAGCATCCTTTGTGAAAGGAAACGAGCATTTCATAACACGGCGTCAATGTCTTCAGTTTCATAAGCCTTGACATCTTTACTCATGCTCTTAATTAATTATACTTAGTTTGTGTGTGTGTCTGTCTGTCTGTCTCTGTCTGTCTCTCTATCTGTATTTCTGTCTGTCTCTCTGTGGGTACAAGCCTGGATGCATGAAGGCCAGAGGACAACTCAGGAGAATCTGGTCCTAGACTTGTTGCAAGTGCCCTTAACTCTTGAGACAATCTCGTCACCCCTGACTCCCACTCTCAACTTTATCTTAAAGATGTTGGTTATCATATTAGTGGACATTTTAACTACATGGCCCAGTATTCCTCAGAGCCAATATGCATCATGTGTGGACTTTATTAAGATGCTGGTCCTCGGTCAGTAGATCAAAGGAAGGGCTGAGAATTGGTTTCTTTCTTTTAATTTTAAGTGTGTGTGTGTGTGTGTGTGTGTGTGTGTGTGTGTGTGTGTGTATACCACACATGTGCAGGTATCCAAAGAGGCCAGAAAAGGATCACCGAGAGCTCAAATTACAAGTGGTTGTGAGCATCATGACATTGGTGCAAGGAACTGAATCCAAGTCAGAGCTCTGCAAAAACAGCAAGCTCTCGTCACTGCTGAGCCATCTCACAGGAGCGGTAGTGCTTTCAACAAGCTTGACACTGACGTCAACACTACAGTTTGGGGCCAAGGTTGATGTTACAGTTTGGGGCCAAGGTTTACACTTTGTGGAAGCTGAAAACCTAACATTCTCAGGAATACTAGGTACAATGAAAGGAAAGCCCTTTTTCATGAATAAAGAAAGAGACTGCATGTACACTTTCTATTTATCAATATTATTTGCCAGATATCCATAAAATAAATTAAATCAGTCTTTTCTAGACCTTTTGGACTTGGGAGAGCACTTTAAGGTTGTTTCTGGTCTTTTAAGAGCCCTTAACAATGACGGAGTTTCTGGAATATTAACATTAAGCTGCTTCATTTAGGTTTGCTTTGACAAAGCTATAAACGCAGTCCATCTTTGACTTCCTTAGTTCCCAAGTGACCTTGTCATCATCTGCTTTACCTTCACCAAAGCCTCTAAATGTGTCAAGTTGAGGAGTAGCAAATGTGAGGCAGAAGCCACATAGCATTTCTCCCCCCATGACATGTCTTGCAGAACTGTGACTGCTGGGAATGAGGAAGTGGCAACTACTGTCTTCCTCCCTTCCAACCGGGAGATATGTGTTACTTTCCACAGTGAGATGAATAGCTGCCTTGGTACCAGCTGGCCATGGACAGATATGACATATGAGCCACTTTATTTTTGTTATTGTTGTTTCTAAAAATCCTTGCTGAGGCTTCTGAACTTTTTTCCAAGTATGTAGTACCTTTACCTCCTGCCACAGTGAGAACCTGGCAGTTCCATGGTCCCTGTTGTTCAAATATCACCCTATTTCTCTTTTGGAATTCTGCAGAATAAAGCTACTGGTAGCAGTGACAGCTCCCAATACATTTTCTGAAGGATCTCAGAGTTAAGCCCAAACATAATGAATATTTTTAGACTGCTTCCTACTGAATGGGATATTTTTCTTCATTTTTGTGTTCACTATGATCTCTGGCTTTTATCCTGGATAGTTGGCTAGAATTGATAGTTTTCCAAAAGATGAAAATATAAAGGAAAACCACACCATAGACAGAAGACTGGGTATTGAGATTAAAATTTAACAGAAAATAGTACAGTTTGCAGAAGTAAGAATGTCTCTATGAGCCTCGAGAAGTACAGTCTTCTTCATCAAGATAGAGGAGACACCAGTCAAGAATGAATTGTGCTATATTAAACCATCTGTTGGTTAAAAAAACAAAATAAACTTAAGAATGTAAAAAGAAAACTCATAAGACAAATGATGATATTCATGACACATGCACTTAGTAATTACACACAGCGACTTATGGAAGGCAAAGTTTACTGTGGTTTGTGGTTCCAGAGGGAGAGGAGTCCTTCATGGGGGACACATAGCCTCACATCCTGAGCCATAAGCACAAACAGAAAGAGTAAACTGGCAATGGCTTGAGGATTTTTAAACTCAAAGCCCATCCCAAGTAACACACCCCCTCCAGCAAGTGCACATCCCAGCCAGTGCCACTAACTGAGCCCAAGTGTCCAAGTGCCAGAGACTGCGGGGACATTTCTCACTCACACTACTACAGTGCACAGCACAAGACTCACAGTCAGAATACCAATGGGAAAGAAGAAAAGGGGGACACTTACTGTCAATTCAATTCTTAGAGAAGAAAAGATAGGGAACACAGAACACAGAAAGGTGCTGGAATTCTTGATGGGCACCTCACAAAGAAGCATATCCGTGTGCCAATAGTCATAAAATTTTCTCCATTTTTTAGACATGAGGTTCATAAAGCTCAGTCTGGTCTTGAACTCACTATGTAGCTGAGGCTTCTGGCTTCTGACTCCTTGTCCTCTTGACTCATCCTCTCTTCCTAAGTGTTGGGACTGTGGTGTGCACGGTGCTCAGCTTATCTTTCTTATCTTTCACTGGGGAAGTACAAACTGAAACCACAATAAGACACCGCCACATACTCTCAAGAACAGCTAAACTTTAACAGAGTGACCATCCCAAGCCCGAGAAAGGTGTGGAGCACTTGGAACATGGTCCTAGTACAAGTGTAAATGATTAAAGCAATTTTGGAAAATATTTCCAAAATAAATATGAAAGCTATACAAATGGACAGGCAATCCCTTAGCAATTCCATTTCTAGGTGTGCCTGCAATGGATATACGGGAATGACAGTGGCAAAAGCCAGGTACATAAATATGTATCACTCTTAAACCTTTACAAAAGTAAAAACTGACAGTAGTCGAAATGTCCATGAACTCAGAAAGGATGGATTAGTTGTGTTTTACTTGTTGTTCAGCACGTTGTTCAGCACTGAACACAAACAACTTCTACATGATACAGCTCATACCATTATGCCCAGCAGAAGTCAGACACCAAGAGCACACACTGCATGATTCTGCTTTTTGTAAGGTCAGACTCAAGTAAGGCTGTACTAGAAGTCAAAGACTTGTGGCTGGCAGCAAGAGGAAACCTCTGGAGCTATCACAAATTATTATTTCTTGACTTGGATAGTGGTTACCTATGTGTGTTTACTTAGAGAAAAGTCAACCTATGTGTGTTTACTTAGAGAAAAGTCACGGAGGGTGGGGAGAGAGGGAGAGTGTGTTTGTGTGTGTGTGTGAGTGGTGGGTGGATGTGCTATGCGTGTATGTGGTGTGGGTGTGTGTGCATGGACAGTATGCATGGGGTGTGTGTAGTGTGTTCGGTATGTCTGTGGTGTGTGTGTGTGTGTTTATAGACTTTCCTATAAGTACATTCTTTTTCTACAAAAACCAAACACATAAAGGAGTTTAAATTATATAAACATTATTTTCAATGTCACTTTATGGGTTTTCCCACCTTTTATAGCAAAGGAGTAAGATCGTCTCTCTCTCTCTCCCCCACCCCTCCCTCCCTCCTTGCCTCCCTCTATCTCTTTCTCTCTCCCTCTCTCTCCCTCCTCCCCCCTCCTCTCTGTTCTACAAAACTGAGATGTGTTTTGAGACACTTTTCTACAGCATTTGTAAAGTGCATTTCCATTGCTGCCTTCTTGTCCCCAGGCTGTGCCCTTTCTGTATTCCTTTTTCACTTATGACCTGACACTGCTGTCACTTTTCCATTTGACCATGGGACAAACGCATTACCAGGCATTAAACAAAGATCACTCACCCTGGAGCTGAAGTGAGACCTCAGCCCATCTATTGTCTATGGGAACAGGGTTACTGTCGAGGGCAATATGTATTTTTATATATGTTATTCTAAAGGGGCCTTTATGATGAGAACGTAAAGGCTTATTGTGCCAGAAGTCAGAACACCCTGTTACCTCTCTGTGTGAAGATTATTCTCCTCACCAAACACAGCCATGATGGTGTGGAGGCAAGAGAGCCGGAAAGACTTAGCTGGGTCTTAGGCTCTTCAGCTAGAGAGTCAAATTCTAGCTTACTAACAGTGTATTCTTGACAAGGGATTTGCTTTCTCTGCACTTCAAGTGGCTTTCCTGTAAAAATAGTTATGTCACAAAACCATTATTGGGATTTAGATGATATATTATGTAAACATCCCTGTCATAATATTTAACACATCTGCATGTTCGAAACATGAACTCTCTTTTCATTCTTTTCCTTTTTAGGCAAAAACTATGCCATTGTGATAGTTTGCAATCCTGACAAGTGTCACAGCACTCCGGGTTTGGAGACAGTAGGCCATGGGATATTGATTTTCCGAGTACATGTCAGCATCAAGTAGCTTTTCATGACTTTCCCCCCTTCTTTTTCCACATGAAACTCATATTCCAGATGGGATTAAAAACATGAAAATATTTGTTAAATTTCCTTTGGTGGGAATTAACTCAAAGCTATGTGTGTGAGAACTTATTTTGTATCTACATCTTTCTTGTTCTCTTTATTTTTATTGTATGTGGGGGGGGGGGTTGTGTGTCTAAGCATCATGTATGTACAGTGACTGCAGAGGCTAGAAGAGATAGGCAGATCCTTTGGGACTGGAGTTACAGATGTTTGTGAGCTGCCATGTGGGCTCCGAGAATCCAACCGATGCCTTCTAGAAGAGTAGTCAAGGCTCTTAACTGCTGAACCATTTCTCCATTCCCTTGAAAATGAAACAAAGTTTTTGTAGTGATCAGCATCTTCATTTTATAAGTAAAAATAATTTAAAAAACAGAGCAACTGACTAAAGAGACCATTGAAAGTTAATCATCAATGAGTCTGGGTTTTTTTTTTCCTTCCTCTGAAAGTAGGCATAAATGGAAAAAAAAAAACAAAAGAGCAAAGTAAACAATGAGTCAGCATATGGAAGGCTTGGCGTCATGGTTACAATGTCTATGTTTGCTCACTGAATTGCAAAGCCAGGCCATGGAGCCTTCTGTGCTGGGCAGCACTCTGCAATCTGCCTCTATGTCCGTCAGCTCCAGAATAGATCAGACCTGCCTGGCAAGCCAAGTCCTGGAATAACACAATTCGTGAAGGTGTGGACACCTTTCTTCATAGTGCCCCTTCCACACTGCATGGGGAGCAAGCCAGTTACTAGAGGATGCTTTTAGAGCCTTGAAAAGATTCACTTAATTCATGAGCAGGGTGTGGTGGAGCACACTTTTAATCCCAGCATTTGGGGAAGCAAAGGCAGCTGGATCATTGTGAGTTCGAGGCCAGCCTGGTCTACAAAGCGAGTCCAGGACAGCCAAGGCTACACAGAGAAACACTGTCTCAAACAAACAAACAGACAAAGGCACTGTTTGTTCAGCAATCTTACAAAGCATTTCTTTAGCCTATCTTGTCAACTATTTGTTTTCTGTCAGGGAAAATGTTAACTTAGTTTCTGCCTGTCAAGATACCTTGACCAATGCAATCTATATAGAGAGGAACATAATTAGGGGCTGCTTAGAGTATCAGAGGGCTTAGACCATGAACGTCATAGCAAGAAACACTACAGCAGGCCAGCAGGCATGGTGATGGAGCAGTAGCTTAAGGAGTACGGGGAGAGAGAGAGAGAGAGAGAGACAGACAGACAGACAGACAGACACACAGACACACAGACACACAGACACACAGACAGACTGACTCTGACTGGGCCTGAAGTGGATTTTCGAAACCTCAAAGCTCTTCCCCAGTGATTCACCTCCTCCAATAAGAGAACACACCTCCTAATCCTTCCCAAACAGTTCCAATAACTGTGGACCAAGCATTCAATCACATAGTCCTTTGGGAGCCATTCTCAATCAAAGTACCACACTGCCTGAGTCACCAATATTCAGGATTTTTTGGTACCATTTCCTTGCCATTTGGTGGATTTCAAATTATTCAGTGCAATGCTTTACAAATGAAAGTCCTCGGAAGACTCCTCAGGATGTTGTCACTCTTACTTAATTTTTATTGCCCCTAGAATATGGGTCAGTCCCATTACAACTGTGGTATCATTTATTGGCAGGGAGTGGTAGTGAAGGACCTAAATATGGTTTGGTTTCCTTTGGTTCATGGTTTGTTTTGTCACCATGACACTGTCTTTATTTCAGTCATATATATATGACGTAAACAAGGCTGAGAAGAATATAGTCCTTGAAGTATATTATAGCTTATAAATAGAAACCAAAGACTCATCTGTTTCAGTGGTTCTCACCTAGAGCATGAGAAAAATAATCATGTATAGGCCTCCTAGAAAATCTATGGTATCTGAACACAGTTCCTAATGACACTTTATCCTCCCCTTTCTAGTCGATGCGACTGAGCCTTCAGGGTAGAGTCAGAAAGTGATGTGTGTAGCTGTCTTGTTCAGAGTGATGGTGTACGTTTTGTGTGTTGTATGATGTGACATAAGACACTCGTCCACAGCCAGCTGGCGTGGGGTCCTGGCTGCCGCTTCTCACCAGAGAGTCTGGGCTAGACAGTTAGCCATGCGCACATCTCTTTTCTCTTCCGTGAAAGCAATAGAATCTAAGTTAGAAGATCACTGACAGTTATGGCGCATAACAGTACCCCATATACCAAGATACTAGCCAAGACTTACTAGTCACTTCTACCACGTAATAAGGTGAAAATTTCTCCCAGAAGTTACGGAGAACCTCCTTTTTGTAACCTTTGCATCATATTAAATTGGTGACTATATTGGCGCTCCTAAACAGTGGATTGTCTCCTGTTCCGTAATTACACCCATAATTACATACCACACAGGCCAGAAAAACCAAAACTAGCTAACTACCTCACTACCTCACTAAAGTGTGATTATTTGTGGCTTTATTTTATTACAAAAGGATTAGGGGCAGATAGCTTATAAAATATTTGACACAATAAGTTAAAAGCTAATAAAATAAGATTAAAATAGAAACAAGGCTAAGATGGCAAATCAGTCTTCCACATTTGGCTCCCAACCTTCCCAGCAGGCATTGGAATCTTGGCCCTCAGCAACATCATTCATGCCTAAACACATACACAGTGTGCGCCATAATATCATCAACACAGAGAAAGAAGGGTGAATTTTCAGCATTGCTATTTTATAAGCAGGGAAATTTTAATTTTAGAAACCTAAGCACTTTCAGCAATTCATTTAATAGGCTATTAACCTATGAAATACAAATTTTCCAATGTTATTTGTTTGATCTAAAATGACATCATTTATGTCAGATAGTTGGGTAAAATTCAAATTTTTTACAAATAATTGCTAAGTCATTTCTACACCCACAGAAGGCAACTGTTTGGAGTCAGTGTCCAAAGAAATGAGGCTAAAATGCGCACCAGATATAGTGCTTATTTCCACCCTACAGTTCACTTTTATCAGCGCTTCAACCCACATGTGGTTAGCCCTACGAGCTTTAAAAGGAGACAGATGAGAACCTGAGAAGCTTGGCCTAGGATGACCCCACAATCGTCTCTGGCCACCCTTCCCTTGTCTTGTCAAACAACTGCCATTGGTATAATCCTACAGCTGGATATACAAGGCTCCCACCCCAGACAGCTTCCTGGCAGGCAGATAACATGGCTTTGTATTCTCTGAGCAGCCAGAGACTGTGCAGCGTCCTTGTGGGCGAATCTACTGTCTAAGACAAGGGAAAGACAGAATATTGGTCAAGTAGGGAGGGTTTTGTTTTTTTTGTTTTCTGTTTTTTTTTTTTTTTTTTTTTTTTTTAAGAAAGCCATTTTGTGCTCCAACACTGTCAGCTTCGGGCTTGACTGTAGGAATATTTCATTTTCCTCTCTGTTGCAGATGAGACAGGTTTGTAATGTTGCACATTACCGGTGAATGAGGATAACTCTTTCGGATGGTCTTTTTAGTAAATTTGTTCTGAGACTAAGTGTTTCCAAGGACCTTCAGAGTTCTGATGCCCTTCAAAGCGTTCTGAGCAATTGTCTATGCATACGCATATATGTAAAACTCTCCTTTCCACATAGTAACACTCCTTTTGATCTTGTGGAAAGTGATATGTTGGCAAGAAAGATGAGAATGTCAGATATCTTATCCCCTTTTCTCCTGAGGCAGCAGAATACCATCAACTGGGTAATTTACAAAGATAGAAACTAATGGCTTCACAATTCTGGAGGCTGGGAAGGGTGACAGCATGGCACTGTCATCTCATGAGGCCTTTCTTCTGTTACACAACATGGTGAGAAGGTCAGTGAGCATGCACAAGATACAGAGAATTCGACCAGGGCTTGGGAGGTGCCTCGGTGGCTTAGATTGCTCTCCGGGTAGTCACAGAACCCAGAGCTTGGATCCCAGTTCCCATGTAACAAGTTCTGTATCTCACAAATGCTTGCAACTTTGAAGGATCCAATACTCTCCCGGCCTCCATGTACACAGAAGCACATGCATCTATGCACACATATACACATATGCATATATGCACACATGCACATATATGCTCATCCATATATATACACACATGTACATATATACATAGACATACAGAGTGGGGAGATTAAAAACATAGAAAATAAGCCAAATTCACTGTTTTTATCTTTAACCCAATCCTGTGTTAACAGCATTAATTAATTCATGAGACTAGAGCCACAAAAATTCATGAGACTAGAGCAGTAATTTAAGGTCTTTATCCTTAACAATAGTACAATGGTAATTGAATTTTAGCATATATTCAACCTCCCAGTGGGTTTAATTTTCATATGGGTCTTAAGTTTGAGAAAGTCTTTATTTCTGTCTTATGCACTCTCAATTCTTGGGTCCTTACTAATTCTCACCTGCTCTGGAAACATTCTCTGGCTTCCTCAGGACCTTCACTAAACTGTTGTGCTCTTGAAAAACTCCCACAGGCCTCTGGGGCAAAGGACCTGACATTATTAACATATATCTCAGTGGAAAGGGCCCCCTCCTCTGGAAAGAAAAGAGCTCTGGCCAAAGTAACTCTTCCTTGGGATCTGGAACCCCAGGACCATTTGTTTGTTTCTTCTCAGCCCCCATTGAATAACAAGCAGCAGCTACTGCTGGATGGACTTGTTCAGTTTACAGAAGATATGCGTCGATTTTCCCTTCCTTCTCTTTTGACTGAGGGAGAGAAACCTGTTCTTTAGGATCCCAAGTGTGGGATCGAACGGTCTAGTGAGAGAACAGGTGATGTTAATTCACTAGAAGAGCAACCATCTCGTGCAGGAGCTTAATTGCTACCAGATGAAAAAGATCCTGTGAACAGACTCTGGGAGGAGATATAAAATGAGCCCAGAACTGGCAGCAGCGCGGATTAGAGACTTGGGATAGATTTGGCTGTTCATCGCTGCCCTTCAAGATGCTCCTAGAGAAAACAACTGGAGGGAAGGCTTCAGAGCTCCGGCTCCTGCTGAGGCTCTGGGGTCTGGTTACCCCCGGTTCCAGTGGAAGAAATCCTGTGGCTCCCGACCGGAGAATCGTTCCTCGGGGACTAATATCCTTAAGGTTTTGTTGTTGTGTCAATTAATCCTCATTTCCTACTGTTTTGGTTCAGCAGGTTATATTTGACATAGGCTCGGTCAATAAGTTGTTAATAAGATATTTTGGTTAAAAAAATTGTGACTACATTTGGCTGTCCTTTCTGAGGTGTAGCTACAATCTTCCCACTCACCTTAGCATTTCTCTGATATCTGGTGGATCTCCCTTGTTCCAGCATCCTCGCTTTTACTGTTGGCTCCAGCACCAGACAGCTATTATGAAACAAGGGTACCATCAGGAGTTCCTTTCAGGAAACAACAGGCTTTTGGAACGTTGTGTCTTGAGTCCCTTAGAAACACCACAAATCCTTTAGCCTGCAGGAACTGGAGCTACTGGTCGTTGTCTCAACATGGCGCACGTCCCTTCTGGCTGTTGAGACTCACCACGGAGATGTAGTCTAAGAAACTGAAGTAAGGGGCTGGAGAGATGGCTCAGAGGTTAAGAGCACTGACTGTTCTTCCAAAGGTCCTGAGTTCAATTCCCAGCAACCACATGGTGGCTCACAACCATCTATGCTGTGATCTGATGCCCTCTTCTGGCCTGCAGGTGTACATCCAGACAGAGCACTCATATACATAAAATAAATCTTTAAATAAAAAAAAAAGAAAGAAAGAAAGAAAGAAAGAAACTGAAGTAAATCTAATTCTCAGACCCTAAGATATAAATGCCTTATGTTCATTAAAATGCCTTCATATCTCTCCTCACAAAGTAAAAGGCCTACTTCTAGTTTCTGTCTCAGGATTTCCTCTCAAACACTAATCGCCTCACTTCTTTAACCCAAGTCTACATAACAAACTTTACCTGTGGCTTTTTTGCTTTCATTGACTCCCTCTCAATATTTAGGCTGCAAAATTCTCTTCATTGGATTTACTAATGGCATACTCTGATTAAAAATAACTATGTCAACTATCCTTTGAGTTTCCACATTAGAATACTCATAATTATTGATTTAATATAATTGATTACATGTATCCCGTCTCCTGGCTCACTGGTAGCCTGTGTCTATAATTTGATGATTTTGTTCTGTATATTACCTTTTGCTATATGTTAATGATAAAATCCACCCTAAGAAGGTTTGACTCAAATTGACTTAGAAGTAAGAAAATGTGTACGTACTTAGTCCAAATTCATTTAAATGCATACAAATAAAAAAGTACATAAATTTAGTTATTATGTTTGTTGATTAAAAAACAACATAAAATACCTATAAAGCTGTTAATACATTTCTCTTAGAGTTTTTATTTAAGAGTTTTCTGTTTTCAATACAGTTTCCTGCCTACTTTAGTAACATTTACAAAAACTGGCTTAAAAACCTAAGATCATAGTTACTCATGGGCCAGCAGTGTACATCAGTTGTAAGGTGCTTGCTGCACAAACCTGGCAATCTGTACTCAGTCCCCAGAACCCATGACGAGGTGGACAGAGAGAACTGGCCCCACAAGACTGTCCTCTGACATGTGCACATGTACTTACACACACATACACACAGAGGGAGACAGAGACAGAGACAGAGACAGAAAGACACAGACACAGAGACAGAGAGACAGAGAGGGGCAAATAATAAATAAAAACATTTTAAAATAGAATTAATTATGCTTTCTGAGAAGTTTAGCAGGATTAAAACTACTTAGTATAACCAGGTTAAGTTTGGCCTAATAGTTTGATTGTTTTTGTCATGCTCTATCTAAATGTTAAACAGCTAAATTTCAAACTACTATTCCTTCTTTGGGTGTGGTGGCACACGCCTTTAATCCCAGCACTCAGGGAGGCAGAGACAGGCAGATCAATGTGAGTTCGAGGCCACCCTGGTCTACAAAGCGAGCCCAGGACAGCCAAGGCTACACAGAGAAACCCTGTCTTGGAAAAATAAAGATTGCTATAATAGATCCAACAACCTCACTTGAAAGCTACTTCCAGATCGAGTGGGAAGCAGGGAACCAGGTTGGACACCTTTGAAACAGCCTTACAAATCTAGCAAGTCATTTGTTCTCTTGATCAGAGAAATCACTAAGACCCCAGAGGATGGAGTCTAACTAGTGTACAGTCTGAAAAAAGGAAAGCTATTACAGTGAGCAATGTCTGTAACACTTCCAAGTCAAGCTGCATGGTCAGTGGGATGGCTAATTTTATGTCAACTTGGCACAAGCTAGCATCATTTGGGAAGAGAGAACCTCAAGTGAGAAAATGCCTCCACCATACTGGCTTGTAAGCAAGCCTGAGGGGGGCACTTTCTTGATTAATGATTTATGTGGAGGGGTTCACACGCTGTGGACAGTGCCATGTCTGGGCAGAGGGTCCTGGATGGAATTGTCAAGACAGGGTAAGCAAGTTCTCAATAGTTCCTGCCTCACAAATATGTCTGCCAGATATACTGGGCCAGAAGGCTGAAGATGATGCTCCAAGGTTTAGAGAATTTTGGGTGACTGTTCAGGCAGCAAACTGTCTCTGTCATCTTCTCATTTTGGAAGCTGCTAACCTGCACTCCCTGTTTACCCGGGTAAATAATTTTATTTCTTCTCAAGTCTCTGATGGATTTGAAGACCAGATAGTTTAGTTTTATAATTAAGCTTTGTTGTTTAGGAATTAAGATTTTTTTTTTTTAGGTCTTGATAGATGTTTTAAGTTGATAAAGATGAGATATGATAGATATTGATTTACATTCAGAATTTTAGACTCACCAAGATAGGAAATATGTTTTCTTCAAGGCTGCCAAATACAAGTATACAAAACACTATGAATGTAACATTTATATAATTCCTGATTGTTTCATGGTTCTTCTTGCTGTAGGTAGTTTATTATATATATGTATAATAATATAAATGTAAATGTAAAAAGAGAAAAATAAAAAAAGAAATCAGGCTGAACAAGCCATGAGAAGCAAGCCAGTAAGCAGTCTTCATAGCCTTTGCTTCAGTTCCTGCCTCCAGGTTTCTGCCATGAATTTCTTCAGTGATGGAATTTCTTACCTGAGAGCTGTAAGCTGAAATAAACCCTTTCTTCCCCAAGCTGCTTTTGGTCATTGTATTTTATAACAGCAATAGAAACCACTAAGACCGCCTGTGAGAAGCCAATCTATCGCAATAGGTGACACAACCAGTAAAGGAAAACTGCAGGACACACAGAACTCCTCCTAAAACCACAAAAACAACCCTTGTGGAGTCTCAGCATGACCAAGAGGTTAGTCTTGGCCACCTACACAGTCTTAAACATTCAGTAGAAAAGAATAACCAAAGAGTAAAAGTTACTATTACTAAAAATTAATTCCTACAAGACTTCAGTTATGATGCTTATCATAACCCAGGTCAGCCAAAGGACCTGGTGACCCAAAAGACGTGCAAAGGCAGTCACTCAGATAAGCAACTTCAGCCAAGACATAAAGGATCCCCAATATATACCAAGGCAACTGGTACATACTGATTGTCATATATGAAAATCTGTTTATTTTCTTCTGTTTCATGATGTCTTCCCCAAATTCCAAATTTCTTGTCCTCACGCTAGCAGGCTCTTGTCTTCACGGTGCCTTCCTTAATGGGAAATACTTGCCCTTAATGCCAAGCTTTTTCCTCTATTTCTTTATTATTATTATTATTCAAAGACTATCCATATCACTCACAAACCAAACAGCTGTGCTATCCCAAGAACTTCCAACAGCACGGGGAACAATTGAATTCATATCAGCAATTACACTCCTGGCACAATCCGCTCTAGAATTGCTGACTACAGCTAATGGTAGAACGTACATGATGCTATAAGAAGAATGCTGCTTTCACACAAGCAAATCTGAAACTGCAAAGCAGTGCAACAAAATCAACAAAATATCATTACATACACCAATGACCTTGGGGAGTACTGAACAAAAGGAATATTTGACTGGTGGGATTTTGAGACAAAAACAAAAGCCCTAGTTGTCCCGGTTGCTTCCCCTCCTGGGGCCACTCATAATCATCTTATGCTTTACCTCCACATTTTAAACCTTCTAACCAAGTTTGTTCTTTCCGGGGTTCAGACTTTCCATCTTCAGATGATTCTCCAGCCAGGCGTTTGACCTTTGCCATGAGATGCACTACTTAAACCACCTGCAGCGCACAGCCCAGACCACTGAGAACAACTGCCCTTGAGTATGGTTCACTTTTTGTGGCACTTCATGGAACCTCTACAAGAGAAACAAATGGTAGGTACAGAGAGAGAGTGTGTGTGTGAGCATGTCAGTGTGTCAGCTCAGTTTGAAGAAGCTACTGAAGAAGAGACCTCTGATGTTACAAGATTGGGTTTCTTGCTCCGTCAAAGTAGAATGTACTGGAAGGCTATGACTGAAAGACCAGAAAAATAACACAGTACTAGTGTGAGCCAGGTTCAAAGCAGATCCCCAAAAAGAAAAACCTATGACCTCATTCTACTCAATCAGTGAAAGTAGAATAGAAGAATGTTGCATCCCAAAAATTATCTTCAACCCCATACCATGGGCCATTGCCATTTGCATGTCAAGAATTATATACCTGAAAACTACCTACATATGTGACTCATCTTGACCGACAGGATGAGTACCCCTTCATAATGGAGGCCTCACAACCTATTGCTGTACACAAAAGACGTTTATGTTGCTGCTGTCTCTGGTTCTCTTTGCAGTATGCTAATGAAAACTTTTTTTCCCGCTCTGGTGTACAGGGTGAATTCTTTCACCAACCCACCCCAAATCCCCACCATAATATTGTATATCATCCATGTCTAAATCTATATATACCTTTCTCTGTATCTGCCTGTCTGGAGCAGCAGTCCCTAACCTGTGGGTTGTGGTCCCTGTGGCAAGCCTCTATCTACAAAAATATTTACATTATGATTCATTACAGTAGCAAAATTACAGTTATAAAGTAGCAACAAAAGTAATTTGGAGGTTGGGGATGGCCACAACATGAAGACCTCTAGAGGAAGGCTGAGAAGCAATGGTTTAGAGATGTACATATGGCGAGTTCTCTCTTGTTTTCATTGCTACAGTGTTGTAAAAAGCGTTGAAATCAGTAAGCAAAGTATGTCTTTGTTTTTCTTTGAGAATGTCTGCTATAACTCTTGAATCGCCATACAAATTTTAAAGACAAGTTTGTCAGTTTCTATAAGAAAGTTATTTTTTATAGACTGTGTTATCTTTTTCATGACTATCAGTGTGTAACTGGGTAGTCAGTGTGTTGCATCTGTACAACTCTTCAGGGGAAGAGCTGCCATCTTGATAAACAAGTCTTTTGGAGCATGGGCAAAAGCTGTCTTTCCATTAATTGCTTTTTTCTTTTTCTCACTGCATCTTTGATTAGGTTTTTATTCAAATAGGCTTGTCTCTATTTGCTTTATGGAATGAAAGAAATTTTAGTCGTTTATGCAGCAGGCTTTTTTTTTTTTTTTTTTTTTTTCTGTAGTAGGTTTCTTTTCTGCTGGTTTCTTCTCCACTGCCTGTTTCTTGGCAGGGGCAGCCTTCTTGCCTGCAGGCGTCTTCAGCTCCTTGACATTGACAGGCTTCTCTTTCTCGCCTTCTGCAGCCTTCTCATCTGCAGTCCCTTTTCTCTGTAGTGACCTTCTCAGATGTGGCTGCCGATGCTGCTGTTTTCTAGATTCCTCACGCGGAGTCTGTGCTTTCTGGCCTGGCGAAGAACACTGTTCCTGCGCATAGTGTTTGCGTAAGGGCTCAGCTTCAACACGATTCTCAGGCTCCTCAGTGCCTTCTTCTTCAAGACTCAACGCTGCTATCCTTCCTCTTGGTAAAAGAGACTTGATATCCTATGAGCATATACAGGGGGAGGAGGACCCCCTCAGTCACAGTCATTGGGGAGGGGAGTAAGGGGGAAATGGGAGGGAGGGAGGGAGGAATGGGAGGATACAAGGGATGGGATAACAATTTAGATGTAATATGAATAAATTAATAAAATATATTTTTAAAAAGATTCCTTTCCTCAAATATGCCAACCTTCATGCTTGTCCGAGATATGTTGAATATGGCATTTAATATGTGTAAATTTATTATAATAAAAAAGAGATTTCCAGATCTTAAAAAAAAAAAAAAAAAAAGACTCTACTCTGAATCTTCTTGCGTGGTGCTCCGAGGGCTCTTTGGATCTCTGGGCTTTTCAAGATTCTGCTGAGATCTAGGCTCATCATCTTGTGCTTGGGAAGGTTATAGTCACTCTTGAGAGAAACCCCCTTACGCTGAGCACTGTACAAGTCATCCAACTCTCAGTCCAAATGCAGAAATGCCCCACATGCCCACCAGGAGCAAGTTTCAGAATGTTGAGCTTGCTCACATTAAGCAGAGGAATACCAGGGATGCTCCCGAAGGCCTTGATGACACCATGAGCTTCATTATAGGTGATGCAGGGCCCCCTGCGCTCGATTCGTCGTTGGTTTCTCATTTTGCCCTTGCCAGCTCTCATTCTCTGAGAGGTATAGACCTTTCTGATGTCACTGCAAGCTTTAAGTTTCTTAAGAAAGCTGAACAGCCTCCTTGTATCTTTTTGTAACCTTCAACCTTATCTTCAGCCACCAGAGGCAGCTCAGGAACGTCTTCAGTACGATGACATTACCAAAGCTGCTAAGGCTGAGGCAGCCGGAGCAAAGTAGACGGCATATCGTTTTTGGGTTGTGTTCACTCTGAGGTGCCAACCATGCCAGGTTTTGGTTGGTGCGAACATTCAGGCCCCGCGACACATGTTTCCAAAGGCACCCTGGCCAGAATGATGGGTCCCACCTCCTCAAACTCTGGGAATTCAAGCCACAGCTCTGCCAGTACCCCAAGACTCAGCACTGGTCTGATGACCTGCTGGTTTACTGATAGGCGTACGGATGTCTGTTGTTCTTCCTCAAGTTAATGTGAACAAAATTCATTATATTCGGCTGAATGGGAGCTTTGAAGACAGCTGGCAGTGTCATATTCTTGCCAGATGACTCCCCCTTTTCGGAGTACATCTATATGAGGGGAGGGGCACAAGCCATGACAGGACTAGGAGAAGGGATCATTAATTGTATTTTCATTTACCTGAAGGTCCTATGTATTTTCAAGGTACTCCTGTTATACCTCTTTTGTTAGATTGCCTACATATTCCATTCCTTTTGATACTGTTACAAATGATTCAATTTTCTCAAGTTCATTTCTCTTTTAGTCAGTGCTAATGGATAGTAACACAACTGACTGTTGTGCATGGGCCTTGAATTCTATGATCATTATGTCACGGTATGGTTATTTCCTCCAGGCATAATATGCCCATTGCCATCGTGAAGCAGAGCTGTAGTCATGGTAACAAAATAAGCAAAACAATACAATTGTTTTGTTTAGCTCTAAAGTACAGGCCACGGAGCTGTAGACATTCCACAGCGGAAGGAGACGTGAAGGGTCACCAGCCCCTGTACAGAGGTCCCAAACACCACTTCTTGACCTTCTCTCTCCCTTCCAGATAAACACTATCTTTGGAGGGACTAGCGGAAAAACTAGGATTTGTATAGTTGGCTGAGGGTGAGACACTAGGATGTAGATTTGGGGTTACTCTTGTTGGGATGGTACTTTTCAGTGATCCAGTGGCTTTTGAGTCACTTATGGTCTTGTAAATAAACCCATGTGTCCATAAATAGCTTCAATGTACTCATTGTTGAACCAAGCTGGACCTTGATGGAATAATTTCTTTACTCTGTCACTGTCCTATCTGGGGTGAATATCATTTGTTTACTGTTCCCTGGGTGTCTTACTCACTGTTCTATTTCTGTGAAGAGACACCATGACCAAGGCAAGTCTATGAAGAAACCATTTACTTAGGGCCTTGCTTATAGTTTCCGGGGGTCAGTCTATTATTATTATGCCAGGAGTATGGCGGCATACATGGTACTGAAGCAGTAGCTACATGCTAATCGACAGGCCAAGAGAAGGTGTGTGAGAGGAGGAGGAGGAAGAGGGGGAGAGAGAGGGAGGAAAAGACAGAGGACAGGAAGAGAGAAGACCTAGTGTGAGCTTTTGAAAAGTCAAAGGCCACTCCCAGTGACACAGTTTCACCAACAAGGCCACACCTCCTAATCCCTGTGATTCCTTTAAATAGTGACACTCCTTGGTGACTAAGCACTCAAATATATGAACCGTTCTTATTTGAACCATCACACCAGGAATAGGCATAGAACATAGAGTGAACTCGTGCATTATTTGTAATGGATAAAGATGTATCTGTGCACGTGTGTGAATGTATGAATGTCCTAGTGTGTCCTAAGTTTTTCCTCAGGATGACACAAAAACAATAAACACTGCAATAAAGATATCTTTATTTTTCCATTTAAAACTTTTTTTCCTCACCTAGTCACTTAGCTAGGACTTCATTTTATTGTTGCGTTAAAAAAAGGTAGATATTTCTTTTTGTTACTGAACATAGAAGAAAGCCATTCAGATTCTTACCACTGAGTATATTTATATATAATGAATATACATTAATTTATTCGGTGCTTTTATATCACAAGGCTCTGGATTTTGTAAAATACTTTGTCAATATATATTGAGGTGATCATGTGTTTTTCAGTCTTTGTTCAGGAACATGGCTTATCACAATTAATGCTTTTCACATTTGAACCAGATATGCATCCCAAAGCTAAACCCAATTTATTGTAAAATTATTTTCACTGGCCTAGAGCAGGGATTGCCAAGTATAATCTTCAGATCATAATTCCATACAATGCTAGTAGTTTGTGGTGGCTAGTTGTATATCAACTTGGAAAAAACCAGAGTCATTTGGAATGAGAGAACCTCAGTTAAGAAAATACATTCCCCCATTGGCCTATGGGCAAGCTTGTGGCGCATTTTTCTTGACTGAAAATTGATGTAGTGGAAGGGTCCAGCTCACTGTGGGTGGTGCTATCCCTGAGCAAGTGGTTCTGAGTGATATAAGAACACAGGCTGAACAAGCCACGGGAGAGCAAATCACTAAGCAGCACTCCGCTATGGCCTCTGCATCAGCTCCTGACTCTAGGTTCCTGCTCTGTTTGAGTTCCTATCCTGACTTCCTTCAGTGATGGACTTGCCTGAAAGTGTAAACTGAAGTAATCCCTTTCCTCCTTAGATGCTTCTGGTCATAGTGTTTGATCACAACAATAGAAACCCTAATTAAGACATAGTTGTTCTGTGTAAAAGGAAGGAAACTAAGTAAGTCTGGGAAATGCTGGCTTGAAGTTAGGCTTATTTCTCATAGCAAAATATACAAGAGAAGATAATATGACTTGTGACTTTCTACAAGTGAGGTATTGCACTTATCTGTCAAGAACATCATGTAATCTAATTTTCTTTTGATTTACATATTTAATCAATTTCTATTTATTCACTGTACATCCTGATTGTGGTGCCCCTTCCTCCTCTCCCAGTCTTCCCTTCTGACATCTTCCTTATCTCCCTCTCCCCGTCTGCCCAGAGAAGAGGAGGCCACTGATGGATGTCAACTTGCCCTGGCATATCAGGCTGCTATGGGACCAGACGCTTCCTCTCCAAACTTTCTACCACACTTTATGTCAGTGGTTCTCAGCTTTCCCAATGCTGTGATTCTTTAATACAGTTCCTCATGCTGTGCTGACACCCAACCATAAATTTATTTTCATTGCTACTTCATAACTGTAATTTTGCTACTGTTATGACTCATAATGTAAATATTTTTGGAGACAGAGGTTTGCCAAAGGGGTCATAACCCACAAGTTGAGAAACACTGTTTTCAGATGTTTTGTTTCCAAGAATTTTAATTAAATTTCTCTGGTAGGTAATAGTGATTTTTAAGAGAGTAGAACTGGAGGGACCAACAATATTCAAATTGTATATTGAAATCTATAAAGTTGATGTATATTGGTTTACATTTATTAAATGCTTGTAGTGTATCTTCCATGGACCAAGTACTCTTTTAGGTACTAGAGAAACCGCAGTGAAAAATTTTAAAACCCTGCTTTTGGAAGAGAATCAAGCAATAAGCATAATGGTATGCAAATTATAAAGTAGATCTGAAAGCATAATAAATCATATAAAAGGAAAGTAAGTTAAGGAGATGTAGGTAGATGGGTGGGTAGTACTGTGGTACATCTAATAGGGTACAGTATTGGTCAGGGCTATCCAGAGGAACAGTATTGATAGAATATAGAAATATTGGTAGAATATAGAAAAGGCATTCTCTCTCTCTCTCTCTCTCTCTCTCTCTCTCTCTCTCTCTCCTCCCTTCTGTCTCGCTTCTCACTCCCCTCCCCTCTCTCTCCCTTTCTCTCTCTCTCTCTCTCTCTCTCTCTCTCTCTCTCTCTTTGTCTCTCTCTGTCTCTGTCTCTCTCTCCCTTTCTCTCTCTCCCTCTGTCTTTCTCTCTCTCCCCCCCCTCTCCCTCTCTGTCTGTCTGTGTGTGTGTGTGTGTGTGTGTGTGTGTGTGTGTGTGTTAGGCAGCATGCTATTTCAGTTATCTAGGTGAGAGAATGTATGAAGCAGCAGTGGAGATTGAGAGAAATGTTCATATTCTGTTTGTTTGTTTGTTGTTTCTTCACTTTAAGATGTGGTCATAGGAATTCCTGGATGCTTGGATAAGAGATGTGAGAAAAGGGAGAAACTAAAATGACTACAACATTTTGCTGCTGTTTATCAGTAAAGAAGGAAAAAAGATGTGGATGGACTATACAGGGGAAGTGACCTCTCAGTTTTGGAGTGTGTTAGCTTTTCATTCGTTAGGTGTCTTGTCACTCAGTGCAGGGACTGCTTCTGCTATTGGTGCTATAGCGTAGATCATTAAACCAATATCATTGAGGAACCAGCTTCCTAATGTGCTGATCTGTGAATATTTGAAAAGAAAAAGAACTGATATATGCTATTTCTAATATCTATTTTTTGTTTTATGCTTGGTGGTGGTGGTGGTGGTGGTGGTAGTGGTTAGTTGGTTGGTTTGGAGGTTTTTTGTTTGTTGTTTTGTTTGGTTTGGTTTAGTTGAGTTAGTTGGAACTCACTTTGTAGACCAGGCTGACATTGAACTCTGCCTCCAGGGTGCTGGGATTAAAGGACTGCACTATTAGAACTGAGGATATCTACCCTTCAATTGGTACTCTACCCATTTTATTTAAAAGTGCAATATATTTTTATTTATTTATTGTTTCTTGAGACAATGTTTTGCTATGTAGCCCAAGGTGGGCTCAACTTGGGATCCTCCTTTGCAGCCTCGCAGGTTCTTAGATTCCAGGTCTGTGTCACCACACGCGGCGCGACAGCATTTTACAACTTTTTTCTATGCATTAAAATAATTTTTATCCCATCCTATAGAAAACAGTGAAAATACCAATAAAAAAACAAAAAGATAAAGCTCTCTTTGTTTTTTTGAAGTGAGCAATCAATCTACAGACCTTGGCATTCAAAATGTGTATCCAAGGTCTTATTCAGAGAGAAAACAAGGTTGGACTCAGGGCTGTCTCTCTTTGCCTTTATCTTTCTTTCTTAGGTTTGGAGATAGGGGTTGGAAAGAAAGAAGGGGGAATATAGAACTATATAGGGATGATAAGACAAAAAGTAAATTATTGAATCTACTTCTCAACTTAATGCCTTAATTGTTACTGACAAATTAGGTTAATTCACTGGAATAGAATTTTGTATATTGATGTAAAATAAGTTTAATTTTGATGCATTGTTATAGAATTCAAATGTAAGATTATTCTTCACACACATTATATATATTTCTACTCTAACATGAGGTATTGTAACCATACAACTCAAGTAGAATACAAGATTTACTTCCACTTCCAATTGGTAGAGATGAGATATGATAGAAATTAATTTACATTCAGAATTTTAGAGGCACCAAGATAGGAAAGATGTCTTCTTCAAGATTGTGAAATGCAAATAGCCAAAACACTATGAATGTAACACTGATATAATTCCTGATTGTTTTGTGGTTCTTCTTGGTGTAGCTAGTTTATTGTATACATGTATAATAATATAAATGTATATGTAAAACAAAAATATAAAACAGTAATATAAAATGTGTATCCAAGACTGGCATATAATGGTGACTCAATAAAGAAGATGGCTTCCTGTTTACACCGAGGGTAAGAAAGGCTTCTGGGTGGTCACCTAATCATTGAGTGAGAAGAAGGAGTTACATCCATCTATAGAACATCAAGAAGTGTGTGGCACTTTGCTTTTCTTTCTAGTCTGATCTCTTAGGCTTCCCTTGCAGAGAGGCTGACAATGGAAGTGACATGTCCAGGTCTGGTTCACAACCCTTCAGCTCCAAGTCTTTCCTTTGACGTGGAGGTGACATGTCCAGGTCTGGTTCACGGCCCTTCAGCTCCAAGTCTTTCCTCTGAGGTGACACAGTCTCAAATGCATGCATGTAACCTTACATGCATGTAATAATAATAGTAGCAATAGTAAATAATAATAAAACTTTTGCCAAATACTAACCATGTGTCGAGGGCGTGTAAATTGCTTTGATGAATATTACATTCCTTTCTCATAGTAACTCTATAAGAAGACAGGCATTCTCCGCACAGACACATTGGATGGCTTGCTCAAGGCCCTTATCTAGTAGTGGGAAAGTAGCTGGGAATGAACACATTGACGGTTTGGCTCTTTAGCCCATTCTCTAGATTACTGAAAACGTAAAGTCACCCTCATTAAATGTAAACCAATTCATCATTTTAACCAATGATATGTACTATGAAAATAATGCTATTGCAAGAAGTCACAGGAAGAAACTGTTAGGACTCCTCTTTACATGTGTACATATAGCAAAATTATTCTTAATTTTCTGAGTCTGTAGCACTTATAACCAGTGCGGTACTTATACTGGTTTGTGCAATTACATTAGAACATGAGTGTGGCATACTGTATACATGGCTAAACCAACATTAAAATACTGAGACATTTTAAAACTGATTAGAGAAAAACTGTTTAGCAAATATTGCAAATATGTATATAGGCTACTATGTGTAAATATATTAGACTAAAAGCAGTCATGCAAGTAGTAATCAGTATAAATTACACAAATAAAATATCAAACTCTTTATTGGCTCATATTAATTTGGGAGAAGTTTAATATTATTTATGATAAAATATAAAATATGAAATACATCAGTTAAGTATCTATTATACCTTTAAAAATGAAAATGAGTTTCCTGGGGACAAGTTTTTTAAATGGCTCAAGTGCCAGGTCAGTGCATGGCACAGGGTTTGAATAAACAGATAAAGAAGCACAGTTTATCTGTGTATCCTTCACATTAATAAGCAGTGCAAACTGTTCCATTATATAATAAATTTATTGCCAATCATCTGTACTAATGCATAGGTAATTCTAATAATTATAAGCTAACTATTATAGCTGGTTTATGCAAGTATGAAAGTTGAACTTTTGACTTCTAAATGTTTTATATTATTAATGTGACTGTGAGATGTTTTCTTCAAAGTACAAGAATCAATAGGATAGTTCAATCTATGCAAGGTGATCATATTTCCAAAAGAATAGATTTTTCAGTTAGTAATATTATATTGTACAAACATGAAAGCAAAATAAGAAAGAAACAGAGAAGTTCTGTTAGCATAATGTTATTATGCAGGGTGTATAGCTTAGCCTCATACTATTCAAAAGCTGATTTCTCTGCCCCACTGTCTGGTTTCAATCTGGACATGGCTTCGCTATATGTTTACTCTAAGTATTTCCTGTCTCAAGTCTGTGTAAACATGCTCGCCATTTGTTCTCTACATTGCTAATAAAATGCTGACCAGGCAATGCTCAGCTATAAAGAGAATAGAGTGGGACATCTGGGTCCAGGGAGGGGAGAAGAAAAAGAGAGGAAGTAAGAGATTGAGCCATGCGAAGAGGTCCAGGAAGCATGAGAAGAGAACCAGAGCCAGGCGAGGATTTAAAAACTGCAGGTATGATGAGGGTTTTCGCTAAGAGGAAGCTAGGCTAGCTTGGAGGATTGGGATGGAGTAATAACTTCTCAGTATTCTACTCTAGGCTAAATTAAATAAATCATAGTCTCCCTGTGACTCAGTTGGGCCATTAGCCTAAGACTAAAGTGTACACGATTAAAATTCTAGTTAAAGACATAAAGGACAAGTGCATTATTTAGGTAAATAGATGGCTGCAGATGAACTGCCACTATACTAATTTTATAATTATATTGGCATTAATAATCATTCTTTTTCTGACAAAAGGACAGGGTCTCACACAGCCCAGATTGGCCTCAAAGTTTTGTGTAGCTAAGAATGACCTTAAACTCCTGGTCCTTCTGTTTCTGCTTTCCCAGGAGTGAGATTACAAGTGTGTGCTGCCCTTCCAGGTAGAGAAGGGCATGTTGTAGCTCTGTGTGTTGTCTACTAGCTACAAGGAGCCATTTGGAAATATAAAAATTGATTAGAGTAAAATAGCATTTAAAATTTAGTAGGTCGCATGATGGTCACCACACTGAGCAGCCCAATGCAGAATGTTCTGCCCTCTCAGAATGCGTCACAGAAGCCCCATCAAAAGTGTTGTTCTAAAATGGAGGGTTATGGCCAGAATTAATTATGTCAAAAATAATTCACTGGCCTAACTTACTGGTGAGCTTTTTTTTTTTTTTTTTCTTTTCTACATTTTTTTCAAAGGTTTCCATTAGTGGAGCCCTTGAGCACTGAGCAGTAAGTCCTGTGAGCCCTTGGCCTCCCTCTGGAGAAGACGCTAACCATGGGTTAAGCAAGCTGGAAGCCTAAAGAAAGCAAGTAGGAAAGAAGTGACACCCAGATCATACCTCCAGCTCACAGGCCATTAAGGGACCTGCTATACAGTGCACTTGAGAAATCGAATCTTTACAGCTTCCTTCAGTGAGTAATGATGGTACTTTGAAATACCATGTGACTCAGTTGGGCCATTAGCCTAAGACTAAAGTGTACACGATTAAAACTCTAGTTAAAGATATAAAAAACAAGGCAATTTCCACACCATTAAATGACCCTGTCTTTCTATTGCTCCACAGGGTTGATTTTTCTTCTTCCTTGATGCCTCTATGGACAAGACTGGGACTCCTGGTGTTTTCTTTCTTTTGTCTAAGTATCCAAATCACTAGCTTTGCTCTAGACATTGTCTACCTACTGTAAACTTGTCCAACTAAGATTATTTCCCCTCAAGCTTAACATAAAAAGAAACTGATTAAAAGATTATGGAAGACTATTAGCTGTGTATTCCCCATCTCCCATTATGAGTACATTATAAATGTACTCAATCTTACCTTTTAGCTGACCCATTTCTAGTCTAGCTCTCGGTTACCACCATCTCTTTCTCAAGCTAGATTCTGTTGTCTCCTTTTCAAAGACAATGCAATAAATATTATTTCAAAAAATTGGCAAGGGGGAGCAAAAGAAATAGACACTATTGTGAAAGAATTCTCTGCTGTGTTTAAATTTTGTCATTTCAGGTTTGATGCTGGCATGAGTCCTTAATGCATGTGTGTGAGAGAGCATGTACATGCTATGGCACTCGTGTGGAGGTCAGAGGACAATCTCAGGTGTCAGTCTTCATCTTGCTCTGTGTTTGCCACAGGGTCTCTTGTTCACTCATCTGTGGGCCAGGCTAGCAGGCCTGTAAGCTTCTGCAGATGCTATCTCTAACGTCTGCTTTACAGAGGAACATGAGACTATGTGAGTCTAGAGATTGTTTGCCCACTTAGCTATCTCTTCAGTGGGTTTTTTAACCCCCTATGACTTACTCATATGCTGCAATAATATAATTCAAATTTACCATTAGTAGAATTAGTAGATAGATGTTATAAAAGGGTTTTTTTGAAGTTTTGTGTTGTTTTGGTGTGTTGGTTTGGCTTCAAGAAAAAATAATGAAAACTGGTGAGCTTTCTTAGACTAGCCTACCCTCCTACCTACTGGTCATCGCTAGGCGTGAGACTTGTGCAAGCCACCAAAGCCATACGTACAATCTGGAAAACGTGTAGCTTTCCAGGAATTCCTTAATTTTTTGGAAAAGAACTAAGAGGGGCACAAATATTTTAATTTCATTTGGAAATGAAAGACACATCTAATGCTAGCTTGGGAACATGATAACACTATTTAGAATTTCAAGAAACTGCCAGCTTGTCTCAGATGTATTAGAAGAGCTCAGTATTTTCTGCTAGAGTACAAGATAGATAAGGAATATCTGATGGATATTTCTACAGGGTTTATGTAGCCCATTTAAGTGAAGAACTCAGGAATCTCCTTAGAGACTCATTATCTTAATATAAAGAGAAACTAATGTGCAACAAGTTAATCCCTATAACAAAATCTTTATTATTAGGGTAGACTTTCAAATTTAATTGCTGTGGAGATAAGAGAGATGTTCTGTATCTTCTGTTTGCCAACCTTTCTTTTTAATAGCGAAGTCTTTCATAGGTAGCTTGTATCTAGAGTCAGATTCTTTCATGTTCTATAAAATGAGGCTACAGGGTCAATTTTATGCAGTCAAAGAAGCAGACAAATTGATACATATACATAAGCAATTTTCCAAATCCTTCTTTTTATTTTAGATGACATCTTTCAATAAACTCTGACAATATTAGAAGTTCCGAATCTGTGCCAAGGTTTAGGGATATGATGAACAGCACGATCAACTGTCTTTGATCTGGTATAGTTTCATGAGGGAAGCTAGCTTCAAACATATGTAGTACCACACTATTTATAAAATAATAAGTGTTTGTGAGATCATATAATGGGGAGAAGTCTAAGCTAATATTAAGGAATGCCTCTCTTAAAGTGAGATTTAGAATGATGGGTGAAGGATAAGAAGTTAATCAGGTATGTTACATATGGAGAAAGCATTTCAGGAATGAAGGACATATGTCAAGACCCTGGTATAATGTTATATGTAGTATGTTCGAAAAATAGGAAGGAGGTATTGCAAAAAGATCCAGGAGGAGAACCTGGGGAGGTGACTGTAGCAGTTGGCAGAGACTGGCTTATGGATGGCTCTGTCAGCTCTTGCAAGCATTTTAACTTTGTCCCAAGAGTGATTGGATTCATAAAAGTGTTTTGAATCAATTGTCACATGGAGATAGCGTCATTGGTGGGTGAGCATATACTACCATTTCTGCATCTAGTGGGGACCTAGGCTTTGTCCAGTACTCCTTTTTTGAGAATAAAAGCAGAAAGACATGCTCTGAGGTGGGAAAGGGTGAAGTGCATGGTCAAAGGAACTCAGGGCTCTGAAACCCAAGTCAGATAGCAATGAAGGCCCAGCCTGGGAAAGTCTGTGTCTGCTTCATGAGCAGCCAGTAACAGAGGCTCGGTCAGAGCTCCCAAACCAAGAGATACAGAGGTGTCATTCTGGTTTTGTCATGGCGGACAAAATGGCTGCTTTGAGAACAGCCAGCTGCTTGCTCCCACAGGTAGACACTGCAGTGGGCAGAGCAGTGCTAGAAAGATGGCAGCAGCCATCTGTACTGACACTTTGGTGAATGCCAGAAGCTAAAGGGTGGCCAGCTGCACATGGACCCCAGGGGTTCATCAATGAATCCTTCCTCAGAATAAATTATTAGTATTAGATGATCTTTGGTGAAACAGATAATGCTGGCCTGTTTATTCCATATAAAACAGGGACTTATAAACCTTGGGCAGTGGGAGAGGCTTTGAGGGTGAATGTGTTTGATTCACTGGGACTAGGGGAGCCAAGGATGTTCATCTACATGTAACAACACAGCCCTATCATGAGAGGGGGAAAGCAGTACTTAATTACACTATGGGTGGGGGAAGAACTCCAGGTATGGTTAAAGGTCATTGGTTAGAAGCCAAGACACCAAGGCATTTCATTAGCATAGGGTGGCTGTTTCCAGGAATCACCAGGTGCTTGCTGAATGGGTTTATCAGCTAAGGATGGGCCTTGTAATCTCCCTGAGGGTTATATGATACTCCTTAGGGTATCTGGAGTTCCCCAGATCAGGCAGAGAGGGAACCCAGCTGAGAAAGGGAGTCTAGCTCAGATGTTATTAGGAAATGGCAGACTTTGACCTTAACAGTAGGATTCCACAACATACCATTTTAAAATTGTGAAACACTTAGTTGAAGTCACTTAGTTGAAACACTAGGTTGAAGTAAGTGCTAGCCTCCCAAAGCATAACCAGAGGTCAGCTGCTTAATGCTTAATGGGAGTAGGGAGAGAAGAAGAAAAGGAGGAAAGGAGGAAGGGAAGGAAGGAGGGAGAAAAGGAGGGCAAGAGAGAGAGGACAGAAGCACAGAAAGACAGAGAAATATAGAGAAAATTAATGTGCGGAGGTGCTCTAAATTCCAGAGGATAAAGGAGACAAGTAAAGGGGTACACAGTGCATCTACCAGACATGATTCAGTCTCCCGACCCACATTCCCCCAGTTCTTCTGGCTCTGTGGTCATAAGTGGGCTCCTGTGGTGTCTGGAAAGTTGTTAGATGATGGTCACTAGCAGTAATCTGCTGACATGGCCTCATATGGTCAGAATGTGCCACTTTCCTATGCCACAGTCAGAAATGTCAAACTGGTAGAACTGATAGATTGAAATCTGACACAGAGTTCGTATTGACACCATGATAACTGGCCATTTAAACTTCTGTTAATATTAATTATGGAGATTCAGTGCTTTGTGTGAGGCCTGTGTAACCCAGTTTCTGAAAAGGAAACTCCATTTTAAAGGGAAAATGGCCTGGGCATGAACTCCAGTGTCAGAAAGCCCACAGGAATGTGCTTCCCATCAACTTACTTCTGATACTGTTTGACCATCATCCCTAGCAACGGACAGCCAATTGGGGGGCAGTGAGAATGCCTGGCCTGAGAAATATAGAGTTGCTTAGTTACCAGTTTAAAGAGCCCCTATCTCCTGACCACTCATGTAGCCTCAAAACACCTACCAGTTTGGGCCAATTTGAATCACTTCAGAGAGCCCCTCTCACCAGACCAGAGCCCTAACCAATCCCAGATGTACTCTTACTCTTGCCCCTGATCTGTGCCAATAGAAGTAAAGATTACCTAACCACATTGGAACTCCTCTTTCTGGCCTTTAAAAGAGCAGGTTCTCTTCAGAGTCATCACCATTTGGTTTGAGCAGTAGACCTCAGCATGCTAGAATAAAGGCTCTTTGCTTTTACATATGACTTGGACTCCTGATGGTTTTTTTAGGGTCTCATGATCTGGGCATAACAGTTGTTTAACATTTAGCAACAGAACTTTGATCTCTACCAATTTTTTTTTATTTCTTCCTTTCATATCCCCAAGGCAAATTATTGGCTCTTTCCAATAATCCTCACTTTTTCAATAGTATTTGTTCGCAAAGGGAATGAGAAATAATAGTTCCTATATTTAAAATATAAAATTCTGGCATATAATATATAATATTCAATATATTGAATAGATGATATAATATTCAATAAATGTTAAATATTAATTAAATAAAATTTTAGTCAAAGGAATGTTAAGAGTGTATATTTTAATCCTTATTAAAGTACTTTGTCTTCTAAGATGCATTTTGAATTGTAGTACCTACATCACATTTGAGTTTTTTATGTTTAAATCCAAAACCCAGTCATTGGGACAAACAATAAAATCACTGAGTTCCTTTATTTCTTACTTTTATAAAAATACATTTAGAGAAGAAACTTTAAAAAAAAAACTTACTATCTCTCCACTATACATTTCTTTAAATAGTTCCAATAATGTGAGTGCACTTTGGGCAAAAGAAGATGCTGTGGGTGAGGAATGGTCGCTGAGCGAGCCTTCCAATTGCATCTTACAATACATTTTACATTCTTCTAGCTATAATTAGAATTGAAAAAATAAACCCACTAATAATAAATTTTCAGGCATTTAGGGATTAATTGTACAACCTGTTAATTGCCATCACCTCATTTTTGCTTTTCTTTGTTCTCATCCTGGCCTCTGGTCTTGCTATTAATTAGAACCAACACTGTGACATGACCAAGAACACAGGCTTTTCTCTTCCTAATTTTAGCAGTTGTCAAAGAAAAAAAAAGGTATTGTAGCAGGAGGTCAAAAGCATTCGTTAATATTTATAGGTTTTGATTATCCATTTACCATAAGGGTAGGTCTGCTTAGCTTTATACATTACAGAGTGATTAGAAAGACTGCTTCAACGAAGATTTAAAATCTTTGTGTTTAAAGTTGCTAAGAATTTTATATTTTGCCCACCTCCAGGAAGGATTAAAACACTCTCAAAATTAGATACAATCCGTCTTCTATCAAAAAGCCCTCACAATATTAAGGCATATTTCCATAGCAGGCACTTTGTCATGGTGAATGAATTTGAGTGTGTTCCTTGGAAGATAAACACTGGAAGATAAACAAAATGTTGGGCTCTGGTTACAGCCAAGCCTTCCAAAAGAAATACAGTGAGTCGTTAATCCTCCTAGTACTGGAATCTGCTCACTGTTAGCCAAAAGACTATTTAGGGACTGCCTATGTGTCTACACATGCGGGAACTCAAAAATCTTGACTCTGTGCGGAGTAAAGAGCAGAAACAACACAAAGGGGGGACCGCTGACCCCAGACTAGGAGGCGCTAAGGATGGTAGAGACACAATTTGATTCTCATGTGCGTGTGTGTGTTGGAAGATGGCCATGAGGCAAAGGGGCCGACAGTATTGCTGTTAGTATCACTCATCTTTTAGGTAATTAACTAGAGATAAGCAAATTCTCCCAGAGACCAAATTGACACGAGGCTTTCATAATGGGAACCTTTGAGTTCTTCTGCCCAAGATGAGTTTTACGTAGCTTGAGAAGCCAACTAATCTTACTGCAAATCAATTGTTCTTTGTGCCCTATCATTAAGTGTGTATGTGTGTGTGTGTTTATATATATATATATATGGCAGTTTTTCAAGAAACAAACAAACAAACAAAAATCCCCTTGCTATGCACACACAAACATGTAACATCTCATTTCCACTAACTTCAAAATGCAGTAGGGAAAGGACAGAAAATACCAGTTTGGGCATAGAAAGTACCATCACCACCACCACCATCACTGCCCATCACCACCACCACCATCACCACCACCACCATCACCACCACCATCACCACCACCTTTGCCACCACCTTTGCCACCACCATCACCACCACTACCACCACCACTGCCACTGCCACCAGGCAATGTGCTGCCCAGGCAAGGAAAAAACACTTTTTTATTTTATTTATTTATTTGGGTTTTTTTTCTTTTTTCTTTTCTTTTTTTTTAATCCTCTATTTCTGGATCAGAAAAATTCTAACAAAACAAAATGATAAAGAACGAAAATAGGTTTCTTCCTACATTTTAAAGAATTCAATACATGGAAGTTTGTAACCCAATGATTAAGATAATATATATTAAAGAATTTTAAATAGTATAATTTTACATGTGTTTGGGTTATATTATTATGCAGAAAAGCTGGGCATCCCAAAATAAACCTCTGTGTCTCAGTTTATTACTAAATCTGTAGCTAAGATTCCTGAAGGAAGTAGTTTTTTCCAATTCCTGAATTTTCATTATGTTAGTGCCTCAATTGCAAGATAATTTTATGAATTCACTACTAAAATAGTGTCAAGATGAATCATATGAATCAAATATGCTTACTTTGCTTTTATATTTTGGTAATGTTCTGAAAACACCTGGCAAAATACTGAAGACACAGACGAAAATTTTTAAATTTTAGATTCCCTTTATGCTTTTTTAAAACCAGTTTTCTTTCAGCTAGTATTGTCTCTTAGTGAGAATACCAAAATTAAATAAATGTCTAAAATCATCTCCAGTTATCTCAAAGAGTCATGTGTACTTTACGCAGTAGACATAGTTTCATTCCTACTGTGTAAAAGGTAGGAAAGCTGGGTAACAGGACCCTGTGAACTGGGTGTGGTTCAAGTTAATCCACAGGACGGGCTTGAATATTCAAAGCCTGAGCCTGTTGAGTTCACTAGAACAACTCAGAAAACTGCACAATTTTCTGAAATAGCGATGATATAAGATTCGTGTATTCACAATTTAACTTAGAATCTGTGTAGCACTTTAATCGATGAAGTGAAGTTTTCATTCTCAATCGTATACTTCATACATGAAAGAGCTGTCGCTGGAAAACATGATTCACAACTCCGTATTTTTCTGAACCCAAGTGGGCAAACACACCGAAATCAGTCACATCAGAAGAGCTGACCCACAGCCACGGGCTGGTGGTGAGTTTGTCTCTCCTCGGGACTTGAGGGGCTCTAGCTCTGCCCGAAGGCTTTGCAAATAAACCTTGTGCAGCATAGTGAGCTGGTGATTAGAAACTACTTAGTATAAATAAGCATAACAGACCTTGTATTTGACACACTACATTACTAAAGACTTCCCTCCAAGGTTTTCAAGAACTGGAATTCATAATGAAGCCAAATACATCCTTGGACATCTAATGGCAGATAAACAATGACATTTTAAACAAGCATATTAAGACATTGCGTTGCTATGTGAAATATTCTCCTTTCCCCACCCCCTGAGGATATGTCTTCATTTTGGTTTCTAATTTTGGGACATTATTGAGGTTTATTAAAGGAAAAAGATAACTACTATGTGTCCAGCACAGTATAAAGGATGTAATTTATATATTTCTGGATTTGTTTTCTACATTCAACAAATTCATCGTTTTATCCTCAATTTACAGATGAGATCTCTGAAATTCAAACTGCAGGAGAATTCTCAAATATCAGTCATTGTTTCGTTTGTTTATTTTTATCTTTAAAATGCCGTAAATTTATGCTTCATTTATTAAGAGATGCTGATGTACTGAAGATCAAAGAGGAAGTGGTGCTGTTCTGTGGTCTGTGGAAATTCCAGCGGTGATTGTTGGATGGGCTATTTAACCAATAGCTCCCTTTCAAAGGGACGGTGGAGAAGTAGTTTAGAGTTTAGAGAAAAGGGACAAGAAAAGACTAGAACACAGGCATTTGCATTTGGAAGAAGATGTTGTTTATATACATGTGAATACATGTGGCAATCTTCATTTTAAAATTTCCAGTTTCTGTGTGTTATAAATAGAGGAGCAATGAACGTGAGGAACTATATTAAAGGGCCGCGGCATTAGGAAGGTTGGGAGCCGCTGGCCTCCTTGGCTTGCCCACTTTGTTCAACAAATGTAGAAGCTACAGAAGAAGTAAGTGTATGAAGCCACACAAGGATGCCCACCAGTTTGAGCTTTTTCTGTGCCGGTTCTGTTCGGGTAGTGAAATCTTTCCAGAAGCTGGGATTGCAATGCGAACATAGTTTCTACACTAAAGCATGCTTCAGAATAACTGGTGGAAAATATTATTTCTTTTCTTTTTAAAAAATTTTTATAATTTATTCACAGTATAATCCCTCACTCTATCTTCCTGTTCTCACTCTTCCTCCCACTTCTGCCCTATTCTTTTCCCCTAGACCTCTGACAGGTGGGGTCCTCCTCCCCTACTGTCTGATCACAGCTTATGGGGTCTCATCTGCATAGCCTGCATCCCCACCTTCCTCTGTGTTCCCACAGGGCCTCTCGCCAAGGTGCAATGATCAAATTGTGGGCACCAGTCTTAGTGGCAGAGGCAGTCCCCCGTTCCGCACCCCCTTCCCCATGTGGAGAATAGGCTGTCCATTGGCTACATTTGAATGGGGGGGGGTGCGTGGGAGAGTCCTAGGTTACAATGTCTTTGGCTAGTGCAGCTTCAGTTTGTGTGGGCCTCTCTGGGTCCAGATCCACCAGCCTGGTCAGAGGTGGGGGTGGGGTGGGGGAGGGTGTCAGGAGATCCACAAGAAGAGCTTATTTTTTAAGGCCCATGCCCATGTCCTACTTGCAGAGGCTCTGGTCTAGAAAGCAGTGGGTGATCTGGCACTGGGTGATGAAAAGGCTCTGCCAGCACCTCTGATGTCCCTCAGTTGAAGAATGGATAAAGAAACTGTGGTATAGTTACACTATGGAATACTACTCAGCTATGAAAAACAAGGAAATCTTGACATTTGCAGGCAAATGGATGGAACTAGAAATGATCATCCTGAGTGAGTTAACCCAGACCCAGAAAGACACACATGGTTTATACTCACTTATAATTGGATACTAAACCAACATGGATGTCCTCAAAGTCTTCACTCAGCGGGGGATTGAGACAGATCCTGGAACTCACTATTGGGACTCCAGGTGAGAGTGGTATGGAAGAATGGGGAGACAGAAGGACCCAGAGGGTCCAGGAACCCTACAAGAAGTCCATCAAGGCTGGCAGATCTGGACACAGGAGGGCATGACCCAACTGCTGGACCAACCAAGGACAATGCGTGCAGTAAACCTAGACCCCCTATTCAGATCTAGCCAATGGACAGATCATTCTCCATGGTTGTAGGGAAAGCAGGGTCTGCCTCTGACATGAACTCTGGTGCCCCCTAGTTGACCACTTCCTCTTTGTGGGAAGGCCTGGTTGCAGTCAGAGGAAGGGGAAGCAGGCTATCCAGATGAGACCTCATAGGCTGTGATCATATGGTGGGGGAGGAGGTCCCCTTCTGTCACAGGTCTAGGGGAGGGAAATAGGGTAAAAGAGGGATGTAGGGGAGTGGGGAATGAGGAAGATACAAGTGAGAGGATGTAACCTGAATAAATTATTTTTAAAATAAAAAATTTTTAATGAAGAAAAATGAAAGAGAAAAAAGAATCATTGCCAGAAATGTATCAGCCTCGAGTTAGAGCTGGGAAAACGCAGCAGATGAGAAGAGGGTGAGGTATTTGCAATCATTCTCCTTTTTTTTTTTTTTTAAAGATTTATTCATTATGTATACAGTATGCACCAGATCACATTATAGGTGGTTGTGAGCCACCATGTGGTTGTTGGGGAATTGAACTCTGGACCTCTGGTAGAGTAGTCAGCGCTCTTAACCGCTGAGCCATCTCTCCAGCCCCTCATTCTCCTTTTTGACGCTACTGCTTTGTCTTCTCTTTTGCCCCGCCAGCTTCCCACATTCTCACTGAAAGGACTTCCTTCCACTCTCAGCGGTTTTCTTCGCTCTACACTAGCAGTTTCTTCTAAAGGCGACGCAACCAACCTTTAACTCTTAGAGTCTTCAGACTTGGATCGAGATGAGAAGGAAAGTTAAGAATGTAAACATGCCTTTATGCTTCCTTAGAGAAAGTGGTCTGCAGCCTTGCTTTGATCAGGCTCACACTAAATAATTCTGTGAATGTATTTTGAACATATTCGCTCTTCCATTATTATTTTTACAGTCAGCTCTATTGTGGTTGGTTGGTTGGTTGGTTGGTTGGCTTGTTGATTGGTTTGTGGGGGTTGCTTTGGTTTGGTATTGCATAAAAGTTGTCCGTGCAATTTAGGCATACATCAAAGTAATTTAGTTACATTCTTCTAGACCTTGAAGAACAGTAAGCCACAAAAATGATACTCAACCACACACACATGCTATAGTATTAAAAATAACCTGTGCTATTGAGACTTAACTACTTCAATAACTCTTATTCTTCAATATGACCTGCCAATTTTAAATCTGATGGAATTTTTTCTTCTGAAAATAAATGGAAAATGTAATAAATACAGTTTTTTTCCTCCAGTGTGAAAATTTCAGCTGTTTGTTCTGTCAAGAAAGAAGAGATCAAACTCATGTCTGGGATTACACAGGTCGATCAAAAGACTAGACAAGGCTCTAGTGTGAAGGGGTCTGCAGGCTTTCTGTACCGCCTCTGTCCAAGGAGGGGGCATGTGTTTCTGGAGGGAGGTGAATTCTTCTGAGTCCTGGGAGAAGAGAGAATTTGGTATTGGTATGACTGATGCGCTGATGAACTGAGTGGCCCTGGGAGGGCTGGACCAGCCAGCAGCTGGAGAGATTGACGTAAGTGCTGTATTGGAGACAGTGAAACATCCTGGTCAGTTTACTCCAACCTCTCAGGGAGCTTTGATTTCATGAGAAAGGAAGTACTGTTCCTTTCATCTGAGGGCTGTAGAATGTTGCACCCATCATTAAAAAAAAATAAAAACAAAGGAGGAGAGCTCAATCTGCTCTTATTGCTCTTGTGAGAATTTTTTTTGTTTGCAGCCAAGATTATTTTTATCCACTTTACATCCTGGTTTTAGCCTTATCCCTCCTCTTCTCCTAGTTCCACCCTCCCTTCCTCTTCCCCCTCCCCCTCCCCTATTCCTCAGAAAAGGGGAACCCCCTCTTCCCATCCACCCCATCTCCTCAAGTCAAATCAGGGCTGAGCATGTCCTCTTCCCCTGTGGCCTGGCAAGGCAGTCCTGCTAGGGGGAAGTAATCAAAAAATTAGTAACAGATTCCATGTCAGAGACACCCCCTGTTTCCCTTACTGAAGGACCCACATGAAGCCAGAGATTCCTGTTAGTTATATCTGTGTGGGGGGCCTAGGTCCAGTCCATGCATGGTCCTTGGTTGGTACTTCAGTCTCAGCAAGCCCCTCTGGGCCCCGGTGAGCTGGCTCTGTTGGTCTTCTTGTGGAGCTCCTGTCACCTCCAGGTACTTTTCTCCCCCCCGCCCCCCAGCCTCACCTCACTTTGCCACAAGACTCCCTATGCATCACCCAATGTTTGTCTGTGAGTCTCAGCATCTGTTTCAAACCACTGCTGGGTAAAGCCTCTCAGAGGACAGCTCTGCTAGGCTCTTGTATGCAAGCATAGCAGATTATCCTTAATAGTGGCAGAGGTTGGCTCTTTCCCATGGGGTGGGTCTTGGGTTGGGCCAGACATTGGGTTGGCCATTCGCTCAATCTCTGCTCTACCTGCTCAATCTTTATCCCTGCATATCTTTGTAGACAGGGTGAAATTTGGGTTGAAGTTGTTATGTGTGAGTTGGTGTCCCCTTCCTCTACTAGGAGTCTTGTCTACTTAGTGGGTGTCCTCTAAATATGGTCCCTGCTACTAGGAGTCTCTGCTAGAGTCCCTCTCATATCCTCCCAGAAGCCTGCCCTGACTTAGATCTCCAGCTTGTCACAGAGATGTCCCCACTCACAGTTTATCTTTTCTCTGCAGGACTTTTGTTTTTCCCCCCTCCAACTCTCCCCAGGTCTGATCTTCCCCCTCATATCCCTCTGTGCCCCTCTTCTGCCTTGTTTGCTCTCTTCAACCACTACCTCTGTCTGTTCTATTTCCCCTTCTGAGTGAGATTTAAGCTTTTTCCCTTGGTTCCTCCTTGTTACTTATCTTCTCTGGGTCTGTGCATTATAAAATGTTTATCCTGTACTATATGGCTAAAATCTGCTTATAAGTGAGTACATACCATGTGTGTCCTTCTGGGTCTGGGTTACCTCACTCAGGATGATCTTTTCTAGTTTCATCCATTGGCCTGCAAATTTCATGATTTATTTGTTTTTAAGAGCTAATTCCATTGTGTAAATGTACCACAGTTTCTTTATCGGTTCTTCAGTTGAGAGACATCTAGGTTATTTCCAGATTCTGGCTATTACGAATAAAGCTGCTGTGAACATAGTTGAGCAAATGTCCTTTGTTGTATGGTAGAGCATCTTTTGGGTATGTGCCCAGGAGTGGTATGGCTGGGACTTGAGGTAGAGCTATTCCCAACTTTCTGAGAAGGTCCCAGATTGATTTCCAAAGTGCTTGTACAAGTTTGCACTCCCACCAGCAATGGAGGAGTGTTCCTCTTTCTCCACATCCTTGCCAGCATGTGTCATCACTTAAGGTTTTGTCTAGTTAGAGGGTGGCTTCTTCAATCTCCACGACCCCTGTTACTAGGGGCCTCAGAGTCATGTCCATGTCCTCCCAGGAGCCTACCCTGTCTTAGGTCTCTGGCTTTTCTAAGAGACAACCCCTGCCCACCAGTTTCTGTTCTCTCCACAAGCCCTCTGTCCTCCTGCCTCTACTCTCCCACATCTCAACTCCATCCTTGTTTTCCTCAGCACTTCCTCTCCTACCCTATTCTGTATTTTCAACCACTTCCACTCTCTATTCTATTTTCTGTTCTGAGTGGGCCCTTCTTGTTACTTCGCTTCTTTGGGTCTGTGAATTGTAGTATGGTTATCCTGCAGTATATGGCTAATAGGATTGATTTTGCAAAACAAGGGTATAGAATAATGTAGCTATTTAACATTTTTCAAATTTTTCAAAATTTTACAGAGACTACACTTTAAAATGTATTGCACCCAAGCCTGGCATGGTGGCACATGCCTTTAATCCCAGCACTCGGGAGGCAGAGGCAGACATATTGCTGTAAGTTCAAGGCTAGTCTAGTCTACAAAGCAAGCTCAGGACAGCCAGGGCTACAAAGAGACACACTGTATCAAAAAACAAACAAACAAAAAGTATTGCACCCACATACCCTCACAGAGACACACACTCATACATATTATTCAAGACTAAATCTTTTTTTAAATTGATGTTTAGGACATGATATATGAGAAAGTAATTAAATATTCTTTTTATTTAGCTTCCTTCTCCTCTCTTCCTTGCTCTTTTCCTTTTTGGTTTTTTGATACAGAGCCATGTTCTGTCACCCAGGCGGCCTTAAAACTGTGACCCTGCAAGGCTCCTCTCTCCATGATGGTACCACAGGTATATGACAACACGTGTAGCATTTGAACTCCTGTCATTCTTTAACCTACTCAGTTAGTTTGGGTTTCTTATTCATAAGGTAAAAAGAAATTTTATAGCCAGGTGTGGTGACGCACGCCTTTAATCCCAGCACTCAGGAGGCAGAGGCAGGCAGATCTCTGTGAGTTCGAGGCCAGCCTGGTCTACAGAGAGAGTTCCAGGACAGCCAGGGCTGCACAGAGAAACCCTATCTCAAAAAGTTTTATTTCTGTAAATTTTGGGGGGTTTTTAAGGCTTTTGGATAACTGATTTACTGTTACCAACCCTCATATTTGAACTTTAAAAATATTGTTAGAAGATGGATTTTGACATTTAAAAAAAAAAATCTAAGAACTGTGGAGCTGGAGAGATGGCTTAGCAGTTGAGAGCACTTGCTGCTGGTCCTCTTCCAGAAGACCAGTGTTGAGTTCCCAACACCCACATTAGGTGGCTCACAACCCTCTGCAATTCCAGCTCCAGGGGACCAAATACCTCTAAGGGCACCTGCACTCATGTGCACATATCCACATGTTGCCATGCACACCTATGTGTAATTTAAACTAATAGCAATAAATATTTTTAGAAATCGAAGAACTTTCTCAAACATATTCATTATAAAAACTAACATTAAATCTTATTAAACCGATATTTTTCTTTCAATAAATTTACTTGATGGCAGTTACAAGATGCAATTTGAAAATTTTTATGAGTCAATGCTACAGCTCAGCATATATTTCCTATCCTGAAATCTCAGTGCCTTTGCATATGCAGTGAGATAATTAAAGGTGAGCATCAATAAAAGAGTAAAAAATTAAAAGTCTTTTGTGTTTCATCACTTATTAACCCAAAATTCAAACTGTATTCATAGGCATCAATGGAGAGATTGTGTGATTTTACGCAAACACTAATGACTGATGATAACAGCAGAGAAAGCATGGAGGCGTCATCCATAGCACTCTGTCCCTCCTCCCATGGCCTCGGCAAGATGTAATAAGAGTGCTTTCATCGTTAGCATATTCTTGATTGCATGAAAATTATATCTTGAAATGCATCTACTTCTGATCTGACCTATATGTTCCTAAAAGCACACGTATAAATGATTCTTTAGGCTTCCTCTTCCCCTCTGTTCTACGGCCCCCACACTCATCGGGCATGCTGATCCCGGAAGTTACTGTGTTGCTTTTGAGGCGTGCATCTACTTGAACTACTTTATCTACTTGAACTCCTTTCTGGGGAAAGGAGACAAAGGTCATTTTTTTTTTGTACCTCCAAAGACTCAAATAAAGTGACTTGTAACAAACATTCTTTGGTTGGTTGGATTGAAGTCATGTTATTAAAAGGAGACATTGTATCATTCTACATATGTGCTTTATAGGTAAGATATGCTGGAAAAATAAATGATGAGAATTATAGATTTTAAAAACTTTTTAGCCTTGAACTAGTTTGACAGCTTCAAACCACCACCCATGCCTATGTATTTAAGGCCCAGCACACATCGGGACTGGAGGGAAATCAGAAAACACTGAAGAAATTATTCGTTACAGTTTTGTAAAATGTGCTCTGACGTTATTTTATAATGAATCCAAAATGTTGCAGTTTCTAGAAACACAAGTGAAGATACCAATGCAGCTGATTTTCAGTATTATTTATATTCAAAATAAGGACATAATTGAGGTAGAAAGGACAGTTGGAGGCATCTCTTGAGATACAGCTTTAGTAACTGTTTCCTCAGAACTCCTAAGAAGCCCTGATGTGTAAAACACTGTGTGCAAGAATGAGTAGAAAGGAATTAGATATGGTGTTTGGCTCAAGTGGGGATCATAATTTGGTGATTATAGGGGATGGGCTGGAGAGATTGGCACACCATATTTGGGGAACCAACCCAACAGAAGCTGTGAGGGAACCGCCAGAGGGGAACAGCACAGAGTGCTGCCGGCTCACAGTTCTGACAAGTGGAACAATGTTTAGAAAAGTGTGTGCAAGTGCATGGGGACAGAGAGTCCTGTAAATAAATCTCACCTGAATCTGGAATCAAATAATACTCGTTCCACTTCAATATCCAGTATTCTATTTTTTTTAAATGACTTCTTTTATTTTTAAAACTGCATGTATGTGAGCACCTGTGTGTAGGCATGTGCATGTGTGCTTCAGCCTTTCCTCCCTTGGTACTCCCCCTTTCTATGTGTACATTTGTACTTCTCATTTCACATGTGAAGGGGACATGTGGCACTCTTCTTTCTAGCTTTTAGTGACTTTTCTCAGTATACTTTTTCTAATTCTGTGAATTTATGTGAACATTTATGGGTTTTTGTAGCACTGAATAAAATTACTTTAATATGGACCATGTTTTTTCATAGTCAGATTCATCAGCTAATTAGTCATCAAGATTTATTCCATTTTCCAGCTATTGTGAATAGAATGGCAATTAACATGGATTTTTTAAAAAGTCTCCATAGTGTACTGTAGGATTTTTCTTTCTTTTTTTTTTTTTAGTATGTGGCCAGGAATAATTAGTGTTGTAATTCTGTTGATATCTTTTTGAGAAACCTACATACTGATTTCCATAACAGCTGTACCAGTTTATACTTCTACCAACACTAATAAGGAATTCTTCTTTTCCCATGTCCTTACCAAAACTTGTTTTGTTTTGTTTGATTTCTTAATAGCCATTCTTATTGGGGTAAAAGAGAATTTCAGAGCATTTTAATGTACATTTCTCCAATGGCTAATAATGTTGAACACTTTAAAAATGTTTGTTAGGTATTTGAAAACTTGTTGTGTTTTTGTTGTTGTTGTTGTTTTATTTGTTTTGTTTTGTTTTTGAGAACTCTGTTCATAGCTATAGCCTGTTTTGAGGTAGGAATTGTCTGGTTTCTTGATGCTTTTCTTTTTGAGTTCTTTGTATGGCCTAGATATTAATCCTCTCCCAGATGTATAGTTGACAAAGATCTTCTTCCATTCTACAGGCTGTTTCTTCATTCCGTTGACTGTTGGTTTTTTTTGTTGTTGTTGTGTTTTTTTTGCTATGCAGAGACTGTTTTACTTTTGGGAAGTCCCATTTGTCACTGTTGACCTTAATTCCTGAGTGGATGGAGCCCTACTCAGAAAGTCTTTATCCATGCCTGTGTGTTTGAGCGTGCTGTCTGATTTTTCCTGTAGCAGTTCTAGAGTTTCAGGTTTCGAACGAGACCTTGCATTTATTTGGAGTTGACTTTTGTGCAGTATGAGAGATAAGTGTCTGGTTTCCTTCACCTACATATGGACTCTGATAGGTGGATGGACATCTTTTTCTCAGGTGTGGAAAATGTTTTATTGAGAATTATGTTTTGATACCTTCCTTCTTCTTCTTCTTCTTCTATACCCATAATTCCAAGGTTGGGCCATTTCATGGTGCACCAAAATTCTCCCATGTTCTGTTTCTATACACTAAATTGCTCACAGATTTTTACTGGGTGATCTAATTCCTTCCATCCTTGACTCACCTTTTTTATTTTTTCATGATTCATTTTGTTAGTGAGGCTTCCATTGAGGTTTTAAATTGTCTTGTTCAGTTTTTCATTTCCAGCATCGTTTCAAAGTTTGGGCTTTCTTAAAATATTCCAACTCCATTTTCATGCCTTGGATTGACTTCCTTATTTCACCCATCTCTTTGTCTTCTTGAGTTGTTCAGCCAAAATTATAATCATTCTTTTGAGTTATTTTTCTGAGGGTTCTTCCAGGTAATTTTCAGTGTGGGTCACCAATGTAGTATTTGTCATTTTTAGCAGTGATGTGTTATTTTGATTTTTTTCGGATTGTGTTTGTTCTGCATTGTGATTTTCTGCACCTGGAGTTAGTTTGTTGGTTGAGTTTTCTTTGTTATTCAAGTCACTTTTCTTTTTCCAGCAGAGGTATTTACAATGTTTGGGATGGGACTAGTTCTTAACAAGGCTGGGATCTTGTTGTCCCCTGTCTGGTGTTTGGGGCTAAATCCTCCACCCCAACTCTATGGTTTTTCCTCTGCTACAGTCTTGTAACAGCAGTGGTTTGATCAAAGAGCTTTGGGCAAATTTTCTTGATAGTGTGAACTAGTCCTAGGTCTCAATCCGGGATATGATATGGGCAACTACAGTATTCCTGTCAGGTAGCAGGCAAGGCTGAGGGTCACTGAGTCACCCATAATGATTGGAGAGTAATGTATGTGAGCTAGAAAGTCCTTAGTATCAGGAGGCTTGGATCAGGCAAATCTAATAGGGAAGGAGACTGGCCGAAAAGAAATAGCAGTCCCTAGCAGACAACGACAAGAGATCTGAAATGGGGAGAGGCAAGAGCTACCTGGGTCTCTGTACCATGTGCTGTCTGAAGACGTTTTGTGCACTAAGTTTCTTTCCTTCCCCTTCATTAAATGAAAACAACTATTCATTATACTTCACATTAGTTACTGCGGTCAACAGCTGTTTCATTGTCTATTCTTAGTGCTCTATATAAGATGAACAGATATTTGCTCTATCTCCCCAGGAAGAATATTGCGAAAGAGCTCCCTGTTCATTGCAGCACAATTAAAAAAAAAAGTCAGAAAAAGTAAAGACAACTGAAAAAGCTATCAAATAATGAAAGAATAAAGAAACCAGCATATATATGTGCATATGTACAAACATAGAATATTGTCATAAAAAATAATGAAATCCTATCGCCTGTGACAACATGTATGAATCTAGATGATATTACACTAAGTGAAATAAGCCAGGCATAGAAAAAAAAAAAAAAAAAGAAAGGTCTCAAGACTTGTGTGCTGTGTGGAATAAAAAAAGGTATGTCTCGTAGAAGTTGAGAGACGAATAGTTGTCGTCCCAAAGCCTGGGGCCTGCTTTTTCCCTTCAGGGCATCCAGATACTGATGTGTACAGATGCGAGACTTGAAGGAATGAAGCTTCACCAGTAAGATGGGTTATCAGGATCTTGGTCCTCCAGTGAGTGCTCAGTGCAGGGAGGAAGCTTTCTATGATGTAGATCTTTCAGTGACACAGCTTTTCTGGTGATACAGTTCCCTTTATTGGGGGAAATACGGACTATATAGACCTTGGGGAAGTGGGTAGGGGTTTTCAGGGTGAGTGTACACCATTGTCTGGGGCTGAGGTGCTGGGATTGCTTCATTTGCATGGAGAGGAATTTCTGGTGCTAGCTGGACATATCTTTATGAGGAAACCTGAAACCTGGTCACCAGGCTTTGTGACTACCTCAAGGGTGGCAGAGATGAGGGTCACAAGGCTACTAGAACATGCAGGCCCAGAACAGGGAGGAAGTAATCCTTACTCCTGCCAGGCTCAGGATGAGATTTTGGTGGTTTGGACACATCTCAAGCTCACTCTTGCTCCAGGCTGGTTCCCACAGATGCACGTTTCATGTGTCCCACAAATAATGGTTAGGTTTGTGGAGAGTACATGCAAGGGACAAAGAAAAATGACCAATGAGTAGTAAGTTATAGCTATGGGAGTAAGACATCAGAACAGGCACAGTAAGGATACAGTCAGAAGATATTGAAAGAGGATCTCATAAGCTGCCTTTGACTGCTCACTTGCACCAACAGTGACTTAAAGCAAGATGAAACCCTGGCATCTCAGCCTTCATTTTGTGTCTGGAATCACAGATCTAAGCTATCACCAGCCTTTCCCCCTTGAGACACTTTGAATTCCAAAAAGAGTAAAAACTCCTCAGGAATTGATCTCCTCCAAGATGAGGACAACTTTCATAAGGGTGAGAATGACCCTGGAACAGAAGTGGACATCTTACAGAAGACGACTGGACTTCTGGCTCATGACAATGAGAAACAGATTTTACAACTTAAAAGATCACCTTTAATGATCACTTTGCAAGATGGAAGTAGAGACAATGATGGCTCAGTGTTGAGTGAGACCAAACTTTGACCATGACAGTTAAATTACGCATACCTCCTGCTCTTTCTTTAAATCTAAACATCATGTCAGTACCCTGAAAGTAGAGTAAAGGTCACTGGGCAACTTTATTTGTTCTTCCTTCCAATGTGACCAGAAAACATCTCTCTTTTTTTTTTTCCTACTTTTTGCCACTGTTTATATCTTTAATTGACATATCAGGGTGGGAGGCCAAGGAGATTAATCTGCTGAAACTGCTGGACTATGTGCTAAAAACTTTGGTGACAGTGTGTGTTTGAGGAGAAAAAAAATGTTAATATTGATTTGCATATTAGTGTGCATCTATCCAACATCCCCTCATCTTCTAAAGATGTGTATAATTTAATGGTTTAAAGGAACAAAATAAAAATAATTTTTAAAAATCTTGTTACATTTACCTTTAGGTTGAAATATTGATGAAGTTTAATATTAATAACTTTTTCCTTTCTACCTAGAAACTAAAAGTATCCACACTACCATTGCAATGTACTTACCTCAATAAAGCTCGTTTGCATTCCTATTTATTTATGTTTAATTGCAACATATCCAGGTTGTGATTTTTCACAGACTCTCATGCAATGTATATTCAGGCATACTTAAGTGCCTTGATCTTTCCTGTTCAAATAACAACTTTTAAAAGCATTCTGCCATCTATAAGCAGATTCTCATGGGTTAAAATGTTTACATTTGTCCTTGAAACAGGAACATATCAGGCCCCGATATGTATTATAAAGTATCAGTTTCTACCCTAGAATCTTAAGCCACACAGAAGAAATGTGCTTGAGAGGCTTTTTGTTACATTTAGAAAGTTTAGAATAGCTCTCCAGAGTTAGAGTTGGAATAAGTTTTGTTTTATTACTTTGGGGAATAGTTGAGAAAAGGAAATGGGAATTTTCTGACCTTTTCCACCATCAGCCAGCTCCCAGGAACACTGTGTTTTCTTGTCAAGTTTTCTGTTCTTTCTGCCGCTGGTAGACATTGAAAGTGGGATATAGAGTGTAAAAAGGTCAAAATAGACAAACTTCCCTGATGACTTTGATAACCCAATGACTTCTCCTTCCCCAAATCTTCCCTCTGACTGCAAGTTGATCTCAAGCTATGAGACACAGTACCAATGAGAGTTACAATTTTTTACTCTTATGTCATATCTCAGTCCTTTAGAAAATTTAACTTTGTTCTATTTTAGATTCTTTCCCTTAGAGTAAACTGCATTAACTTTTTATAGGGCACAAATCAAAGTGTGTGTCTCAGAGTTTTCATAAAGTTTCATGCATTGGTCAAATCAATCCCCAGTAGCTTTGCATGCTATTATGAGCATATACGTCTCTAGATTTCTCCTGAGAACTTTAAATTTTCCACTTAGCCCATGTGGCCACTCCCATTAGTCAGTTCCAAAGAGAATCAGCCAGTCCTATTGGTAAAACATATGTTGCCCATTTTTCTACAGTGCTTTCTACTTCTCCAACTGCAAAGAAAAGTGTTGGTTGCCAGTGACAAGAGTAAAACATGAAAATTCGTAGATTATAGACTTGTGAACAAAGAGAGCCAAAGATGTAGCAAACTTATAAGAGGAATGCAAAGCCAATGAGATATTTAAAAGCATATGTGTAGACTAAGCTGACAAAAGAACGAAGCAGGGATAGGCAGGCAGATGCTATTTGGCTGGCTACTATATTACTTGGAACTTATCTTTCATGAGCGAGATGGCTGCACTCTGGAAGAAGGCTTCAAATTCCATCAGCCAGGGTCACACAATGAATATTGCCCTCCTATCAGGTACTGGGACTAAATTCCTCAACTTCTACAAGCTTGTCTCCAATTGTGACCTGATCTTCAAGTTCTATGATCGTGTCCCTTCTGTTTCATAACCACAGACTGAAAATATTCAGACTGTCTTATCATAGAATCTCCCAATGAAATCTACTTTCAGAAATTAATTTTATACCTTAACCCTGGGGAAGGATGGGGTATCTTTTGGTGTCGGTCACTTGCTAGATGCTAATGCCTTAGTGCTGGATACAAATCCACCATGTGTCCCTTCTCCCGACTTTCCCACAGAACATCAGTTTTTGTTTGGATGACTTAACCTCTTTCAGACGGCCATGTGTTTTCCTAATAAAATTATGGTAATCTCATTCTTCCTGCCAGCAGTATGTGTAATGTATTTCTGATGAAGGAACCATGGAAGGGAATCTACTGGGACACTTGGGGGAAAATCTTCATAACTCAAGACACAGAAAAAGACATGACTTTATACTGTGTATTATTTCAATTATGATTTAGGACTGTTTTACTGCGGACCAACACACACCCTGAAGAAAGCATTATTAAAAAGTAGAATGTCTGTCTTCCTCCCATGATGCTGCTAAGGAACTGAAGTAACACACACACACACACACACACACACACACACACACACACACACACTGACATGCTTGCGTATATATGGCTGATGTGCGTATACCCACAGATGAAAGAAAATGTGCAATATTTATTTTTCTAAGTCTTGCTTATTTCACTTAATGTAATGTTCTCAAGTTGCATTCATTTTCCAGCAAATGACATAATTTAAATTTTCTTTATGGCTGAATAAAGCTCCATTGTGTATATTTATTACATTTTCTTCATTCATATTTTGGTAGGCATCTAGGGTTTTTTCCATAACTTGGACGTCTATAAACATGGTACGTTGCCCTGTAATTCTCTAGATATATATCCAGAAGTGGTATCACACTGTAGTTCTAGTTTTAGTTTTTGGAGAAACCTCCAGAATGATTTCCATACTGACTAGATAAATTTAAATTTACAGGCTCACCTTGGGTGCACTCAAATTCTATTTTCCCCATATGCTTGTCAGCCTTTGTTATTTGTTTTCTTATAATGGCCATTCTGCCTGGGGTGAGTTGGGATCTGAACTTAGGTTTAGTCTGTATTTCTCTGCTGGCTAAGAATGCTGAGATCTTTCATATCTTTATTGACTATTGGTATTTCATATCCTGAGAAATGTCTGTTCGTTTCACTAACCCATTTATTATTTTTTTATTATTTTTATTTTTATTTTTTTTAGTGTCTTTTCCACATCAGCTTTATAAAAGTCAGGCCACATCAGAACCTAACTATGAGGTGTAGTAAAAGAGATCTAAACTAGAGTTTGTTCTTGGGTTTCTTCTTCTAGCGGCCTCTGATTTTCAGGCCTTTCCTCTTACTCTGATGAGGGAACTGATTCAATTACGTTCTAAACCATCCTATCTCCTGGCAGTGCTCAGCGTGCCCGTAGTTCTGGAGTGTGGTGACGAAGCTAGTCCACAGAAGGAATATTCTGAAAAGATGAATTCTGCACCTCACAGAAGCTTCCATACCAAGATGCAGTTCTCGAAGCGCTGCAGTTACCTAGGGAACAGCACGTTGACTTCTGCCGGTCATAGCTTTTGCTGCTGGTAATGCTTCACACTTCTCCAGACAGGTTTTCTTTTTCTTTTCTCTCATATTGGTGACATTAGAACTTTGTGCTGTCACTAACCCATTTATTGATACAGTTGCTAGGCTTCTTGGTATTTAGTTTTGTGGGTTCGTTATGTAATAGATATTAATCATTTTTTGATACATGGTTAGGAAAATTTTTTTTCTATGGTCTGCATGCTGGCTTTTGACCTAATTATTATTTCATTTTCTGCACAGAAACTCAGGGGTGGAGGCAGCTAATAATCCTACCCAGATTTGACACCTGTGAACTCCAACAATGACCTTAAAGGTGCAATAGTGGCATTCCTATCTGGGCGGTAACCAACAGCTGTCTAACTGGATGTAAGACCCACTGAACATCAGAGAAACCCAGCAAGCTGCTGATGCTGGGTGAGGTCTTGAGTTTTAGAGAACTAGCACCACTTTACTAAGCCACTATAATTCCTAACTATATTCTATTATTTTCCCTTATGGCCACAGGAAAGTGAGGCTCTCCCTCTTTGTGAAAGAAGCTTCTCTTTGCAGCAGTCAGAGACTATCACAGAAAACCACAACTGGTCTGCATATAGAGAGCAAATGACCATGTTAAATTTAACACAAACATGCTATCCAACTGTGAGTATAGATTTCCCAATTTGAGACAGGGTTTCTCTGTGTGACTGCCCTGGTTGTCATAGACTTGCTTTGTAGACCAGGCTGACCTCGAACTCACAAAAATCAGTCTCCCTCTGCCTCCCTGAGTGCTGGGATTAAAGGCATGCACTACCAAGGTTGGCTTATGATAGGAATGTTTAAATACAGTGTAAAATCTTTTCTGTTTTTTTGTTTTGTTTTGTTTTTGTTTTGGTATTTGTTTTTTTTTAGACAGGGTCTCTGTGTTAGCCTTGGCTGTCCTGGACTCACTTTGTAGACCAGGCTGGCCTTGAACTCACAGCGATCTGCCTGCCTCTGCCTCCCGAGTGCTGGGATTAAAGGCGTGCGCCACCACCACCACACCATCATCTATGTTGTCTTAAAGTAGTCAATAATAATCTTTTCTTTTGATGTAGATTTGTACAAACAGGTCAGAGAAAGAGGTAAAAGACTCATTTCAGAATTTAACTATAGTTCTTTTATAACCACTAAAAATTTTTAAAATGTTATTTTACTTTTAGTATCACCTTTAAACTCACAAATAGTTTTAGAGCTATTTGTTTTTGTAAATTACTAATTTTATCATTTCTTTTTTAAAGATTATTTTGTTTTCCAATTAAAGCAGGCTAAACAGTTTTGACTTTTAAAAAAGTTTTATTGCTGAAGGCTTTTTAGTTAATAAGCCACTTTAGAGATAATAGTGTTCCCTATTGAGGGAAATATAAAGTTAAATTTAGCTGGATTTTCACTTTTTTTTTCAACTTGCTGTTTGAAACATAACACTCATGACAAACTAAACAAACAAACATAAAACCAACTGGAATACCAAGTACCCAAATACCGTTTCCCCAAACACTCTCCTTAGATAATATACGGAGGAATGTCCTTGGGAGGGGAGAGGAGAGCAGTAGCAAGCTTAACCCAAAACGCCTTCCAAGGTCTGTAAGCAAACACAAAACCAAACCGAATGCCAGAAAACAAAACACTTCCAAGGCCAATAAACAAAATGGATACCTTAAAACAAACACTTAGGAAAGCAAAAAGAAACAAACACACATTTACCAAATAAGATCCTTAAGCTCATAGACTCAGTGGGTCCACGCTGGGGCCATCACTGGAGATCACAGTGATGGGTCTCAGTGCTGCACATTGGCCTCGTTACTGTTAACACAAAAGACATAACTGTCAACTCAGAGGGGACAAGAGATGTAGCTTTCGTCCAGATTCATGTTCCAACGTGTGAAATTTTTCATGAAGCGTTCAGAGTAACAGAACAAAGGAAATCATGAATCAAGACACTTTTCAGAGCTGTTGGTAGGAACATTAGGTAAGATAGGTTAAAAGCAAAATGAAAAAATCTCTGCTTGTGAGCCGGGCGCAGTGGTGCACGCCTGGAATCCGAGGACTCCGGGAGGCAGAAACAGGCGGATCTACAAAGGAAATCCTGTCTCGAAAAACCAAAAAAGAAAAAAGAAAAACAAATCTCTCCCATGGTCCTCAGACCCTGTATGATAACACTCTTGGTGGAGGCTAAGCGTTTGCATTCCAAAAGATCTTAGATGCTCTCAAAGATGTTGCCTCATACACAGAGGAAGGAAAGAAAGGGCTCTAAAGAGGGCTTTCAGAGGCTCAGAGGAAAGTACCCCTCGTCCCTAAGTGCCCCTCGTCCCTAAGAATGAGCGATCGAAACTGGGAACCAATCACAATGAGAAGGCAGTTGCTTATTTAGCTTTCTCAAACAACAGCAACACAGACTGTGAATTATTATTAATTGCCATGCAGAACCTGCAAAGGCAAGCCGTTTATTTTGTACTTGTGGGTGCCAACTATTTCCTAAAAATCACCAGCTAAAAGTACCTATCTTCCGATTGATAACTAGTCACCTTCTGGCCTTTGCCTTTTGCTGCCCACTTTAATAATAATTTGTGGTATCAGATATAAAAAATGGGGCCATTAGATGAAAGCGTGTTTAATATATTTAATTTGAAGGCTCATCAGAGATGACTTGACATGTTTTGTTTTCTGTATCTACCACCATCAAAGTGTCTGGCACTCATTTTATCTCCTTGTTAGGTTAGATTAAAGGCTCACATTTTTTTAAAGTCATGGTGATATAAAAAGGGCAGAACAGAACTATAAAAATAGACACTAAGGAAAATACACAAACAATAAAAATTAGTTTAAGAATATAGCTCACTGTTCTTCTGTTTTTGTTTTGTTTTGTTTTGTTTTGTTTTTCGTTTGTTTGTTAAGAAGAAGAAAGAGATGGAGGAGGAGGTCTCTGAAAAGACAGAGGAAGAATCCACGACCCACCCCCTGCCCACAATACACAGTCTTACATCTTTCACCCCTCCCAAGCCAGTACCACATGGGTGACACTGCCAACATTGACTTCCTGCGAGAGACAGACCCTCTTCCCTGTTAGCCAGATTATCTGCAGATTTTGTGCGTTGAAGTAACTTACACTTTCTCCTTTCACTAGTTGAAAACTGACCTGAGTAGTTTTGTCCTGAGGGCACACTTCCTGTTCAGTACTGAGAAGACCCCTCTTTAGTGATACTATTCTCTTCCAACAGCCTTTCTCTCAGCACATCCCTTCCTGTAGCCTTAGGCATCCTAGGGCTCATTTTCTCTACAAACCATACATTTCTTTTTTTTTTTTTTTTTTTTTTTTTCCCTGCCCCACATGTTGTTTTCAGTTGTAGACCTGAATAAGAGCTATTAAATATGGGCTGTGATATTAAAGTGTAAGTCAAATAAACCCTTTTCTACTTAAGTTGGTTTGATCAGAGTGTTCTATCACCTTTTCTGGCCCACTTCCCCCAGCTGTAACCGCGCAACTGCCTGCTGGCGATCCCAACCTCACAAACATTGGATCCTAAGATGGTGAGAGCAAGGAAGGAGTAACCGAAGGATGGAGACCTAAACAAAATTCTTGGGAAACAGCTCCGGTGAGATAACTCATTTAATGGGGGGGAACAGAGGTTATTTAAACCTTTGGGAGATAAATAGGGGCTATCTGGGTGAGTGTATATCATTTGCCAGGACCAGGTTGCTGAGAATACCTCATTTGCATAAGGAGGAATTCCAGGTGCTGCTGGACTTTACTTTGTAAAGGGAAAGGAAGTTTAACCTGACTGCCAGGCTATGTGACCTCCTCGGGGAAGGCAAAGGGTTGGGCCACAGGACTATGTGCACTGGGGCATGCAGGCCCAAGGCAAGTGAGAGAGCTATCTGCTCCTGCCAATCTCAAGGCAGATTTCTAGGGTTTGGATACATCTCCACCCCACTCTTGCTCTGGACCAGCTCCCTTGCACCCACAGCTCCCAGCTCCACATTCTATAACAGCAATAGAAAATAAACTAAGATAGAGATTGGTATCATGAGTGGGGTGTCGCTGTGACATGTGTATGTGTGACTCGGTTGCAGTGGAGACCCCAGCACACTGGCAATGCTAAGACCATGTAATAACTGCCAAGGACAGTGGCAGGTGTAGAGTGAAACCAGCCTGAGCCTACAGTTCTGACTTTCCTTACGTGGTTTGATGATAAGACCAGACTGTTTAACACACCACATATTTGGGTCAGAGGATGTGGACAGATCCAGTTGGTATTGACCTGGAAGCTTCATCCCTCCTAACTAACTAGCTTTCAAAGTGTTGAAAGGTGCCATTCGAGAGGAGAAAAGTCATCATCAATCTCACTAAGCTGTGAAACCCACCCACTCCAATACCTGGCCTGGCAGATATACTCACTGGCGCACTAGTGGCAGGAATGTCACAGGAGTAATCTACCATGTTCTGATGGGAGATAAGGCCTGCTCCACAAGATGGAAGCCATAGTTAGCACTATTATTGGTGCCAAGGACATGTGGCTAGACTGGACACGAGGAGCACTTACACTATTACTCTGTTAAAGAGACTTGGCTTTAAACAGAGTCTCAGTGACCTCTTGTTATGCCCACAGGTTAGTGTGTCTTTCAGACCTCATTAGAGAAGACTCTTTTTTTTACAGTGTATGATGATTAACTCAGAGACCCACAGGTGGTCAGTGTACAGAGGACCAGAGACTTCAGAGTGTTCAGCCCTAAATGGGGCATCTGTAACAGACCTCCTCCTCCTCCCATAGCCTAAGGATCATTGTTGAAGAGAAGGCAGAAAGATTGTAAGAACCAGAGACGATGGATGACTACAAGGAAACAATGTTTTGTGGACACTACAGAGTAGTTTTACATATCAACTCGCAGTAGTAGTGACAGTGTGCATAAGCCTGAGCCAAACAAATCCCAGCATTGAGAGACGAGGTGGTCCTACTCACAGCTGAGGTAGCTGACAGCTGCTGGGAAAGGACAGGTTTTCTTTAAGGCTGTGTCCCCTGGTGAAGGAGAGAGAACCTTGTTTTTTAGGATCCCAAGTACAGGATCGGAACGGTCTTGTGAAAGAACAGGTGAGGTTAATCCATTAGAAGACCAACCACCTCGTGTGGGAGCTTGATTGTTGCCAGCTGAAAAGATCCCGTGAACAGACTCTGGGAGGAGATGTATAAATGAGCCCAGAACTGGAGGTGGGCCCTTTGGAGACCTGGGATAGTTTCAGCTGTTCATCGCTCCACTTGGAGACACTCCTAGAGAGAACTGCTTGAGGGAAGGCTTCGGTGCTCCAGGCTCCTGCTGAGGTTCCGGGTGCTGGTTACTCCAGGTTCCAGCAGAAGAAATCCTGCTGATTACGCCAGGAGAATCGTTCCTTAGAACTGATATCCTTACGGTTTTGTTATTGTGTTCCTTAATCCTCTTTTCCTATTGTTTCGGTTAGTCAGGTTATAAGTGACGTATGCTCGGTTAATAAGATGTAATAAAATATATTGGTTAAGAAAATTGAGCCTACACCCTGGTCTGTGGAACATGCTCCAGTGCACGGCCATACGCACAAGAGCATATGCGTAACAGGAATTGCACTCAATGAGGGGTTTTGGTTTTGTGGTTTTTGCTTTTGTTTTGTAATGAAGACACAAAGTTGGACGGGTACAGATGGACGGGTGCTGGTTAGTTTTATGCCAGTGGCACAAGTTAGAGTCGTTTGGAAAGAGAGAAACTCAACTGAGAAAATATCTCTACTGTTAGGTCCCGCTATAGGCAGGCCGTGCCGGCCATGCCCTCTACCTAGGCGCCGAGCTTCCCCTCTCCCAGAGATTCGCTATGTAAACCAGACATTTTTGTTCCAGGGCCTCCCTTTTTTTTCCCACCTCCCTACCCTCTCTCCTTCCCCGACCCCCCACGCCCCACGCCCCATGTGAGCCCCCCCTTTCTCTCCACCTCCTGTGCCACTTCCAATAAACCTGTATTTATATAGTTTAGCTTCATAGCCAATTAGCTCTTTCTGTTTATTTACTCAATTATCTACCAAGTTAGTCTGTGGGAAAGCCTGTGGGGTTTTGTTGTTGTTGCTGCTGCTGCTGCTGCTGTTGTTTTGGGGGTTTTGAGTTTTTATTTTTGACTGATTAATATTTGATGTGGGAGGGCCTAGCTCACTGTCCACGGCATCACCTCTGAGCTGGTGGGCCTGGGTGCTATAAGAATGCAGGCTAAATACGCCTTACTGAGCAAGCCAGTAAGCAGCACTCCTGCATGGTTTCTGATGCAGTTCCTACCTCCAGGTTCCTGTCCTGCTTGAATTCCTGCCCTAACTTCCCTCAGTGACGGCCTGTTCCTGAGAAATGTAAGCTGAAATAAACCCTTACCTCCACAAGTCATTCTTCGCCATGGTGTTCTTATCACAACATGGAAACCATAACAAAGACCAAGGTGGACCTTGAGGAGCCGGGAGAGGGAGGTGACTATGAGATTAATGTGTATTATCAAATCAATGTTTAGTGATTATGCACACCAGTTCATGTATGACTTGTCTTCCATCTCTTTGTACCTTAACAGTTGACTCTTGTATTAACTTGCTATCACTAACCTTGAGAAGAAACCAGAGATTTGTGATGAAAGGGCATCAAGAGCTAGTGTATAGACAGGAGTGTCAACTCCCTCCCAAAAATCTGCTTCACAATTCCTGCTGTCTTGGGAGACCAGCTAGAGCTAGGGAATTGTAGCAGTAGGCCATTATACACAAGGATGATTTTCTAATGTTTGGCATCAAATCATAGAGAAGAGGGAGAGTCCAAAAGATGTGAACACAGTTTCAAAAGGATTCCAGAACTCACCAGTAGACAGTAGTTGACTAATGTCTTAACTTAGTTCCCCAAGCTCTGATCTACGGTGGATTTGAGTACCCTGGGCTGATACTACAATCATAGGATTATTGTTATACAAAAAGCAAAAAGGAAAGTGGAGCAGTCGAAAAAGAAAATGTGACGAATGAATGTAGTCGCAAGTCTCTCTCCTGTCAATACTAGTACTTTGCTTCCCAGGCATGGCTCAAATAAATCGGAAGTATTTTTTCAGACCCAGCCAGAAAAAAAGTAGGCATTGAAGGGACTCATGAGCTCCACTGGCAATTTTACTATCAGTCTCTTGGTGGTGGAAAGGATTTGATAATTTTTCACAGTGCAATAACTGTGCCTTTAAAAACAACAACAAAACTTTGTGGGTTTAGAAATGAGAAAAACAACATTTTATTTCTTTCTAGGCCAATTATGTTTTACTGTTCTGTTGCACGCAAAAATAGACAAGAGCAGGCCGGGCGTGGTCGTGTACACCTTTAATCCCAGCACTCGGGAGGCAGAGGCAGGCAGATCACTGTGAGTTCGAGGCCAGCCTGGTCTACAAAGCAAGTCCAGGACAGCCAAGGCTACACAGAGAAACCCTGTCTCAAAAACAAAGACAAACAACAAACAACACTAACAACTAGACAAGAGTCTAAGTTTTCTTTTCAAGTTACATTGTTGTTAGATATACGGGTATCTTTGGAAATGTAATGAGGTGACGTTAGGAATATAAGGGTTTCACACTGAAAGGTGTGTCTGCACTATAATATGCGTAAAATATTTTCAGGATACAGAAGAGGGTTTTGGTTATCTAAGAGAACATCATAGGATCATAATATACTTCTCAATAGTTTTAATGGCAGTTTTTATGTCAAACATTTTGAAAAATAACATAAATGAAAATATAATGGGTTGGATGTATAAGACTTTCTGTTGTATAGACAAATACACAGATGGACTCAGGGGCTAGAGGGAGAGCTCAGTAGTTAAGAGTGCTGTGCAGGCATGCAGAACAGAGTTCAGCTCTAATCAACATGCAGCTCCACCTCCAAGGGTTCCAGAACTCTCTTCCAGCTCCATACACACACATGAGCACATCTGCACACACACAGGCATGTGTTTATGCACATACAAAGATAAGTAAATAAAATAAAATTTTTTGAAAAAAGATAGTTTCCAAGAAAAAGATAAGCATACATGGAATGGTGCCTCATCCTTTGTAGAGAAATCCAGAACGCGTGCTGAACAAAAGAAGAAAGTAGATGCTGCCTTCACTCCATATCAGGCCACTTGTGAGCAACGGTACACGCCAGGTCACCCTGAGAGAGGATGTGCTCAGTCCTGAGGTGCTTTGATGAGCTGGGGCAAGTTGGTAAGAGGAGCTCCCCTTTTCTGAGGAATAAGGGAGGTGAGGTGGGAGAAGAGGGAGGGAGGGGAGCCTGGAGGACGGAGGGGGCTATGATCAAGATGTAAAGTGAATAAATAAGTTAATTAATTTGAAAACCTTCCCTTTATTGTACAGTTAGGGCCCGGTTTTTAACTCAGGATTTTAGAAAGAAAAATGAAGAAAGCCTTCAAGTAGTTTTCATATAGAAGCGGAATGAAATTTAATGATACTTTTAATAGCTAGAGTGCTCAACCCTAAGTCCCTCCAGCCTTTCTTGAGAAAGGGTCTTCTGTACACTTTCTACTTCTTCGTCCTCCTTTAGAGTGCACGGGTCTTGCTGATGTTTGGAAGGGTGCTCTCTCTACGCGGAGCCTAAAACAACACTGCAGTCTTAAGCCATCCCTTTCCGGTTTCACATGTTGCCACATTCCGTCCATCATGTCTCAGACAACTTAAATATTTATTATGTGCCCTGCATACAATTAATTATAACCTCATATTTAGTTTTCATGGTTCCTGATATACTTTCACTAGCTAGAACTTCAAAGTTATTACAGCACTCTTACTTAAGTTGTTTTGTGGACCAGGGAGATGGCTTTACCGGATAAAACTCTCACTGTGCAAGTGTGAAGACCTGAGCTCTAATTGCCAGCACCCACATGAGAGTCTGACACAGTAGTGTGCACCTGCAGTCTCATTGCTCCTCCAAAAAAATGGTAGTTAGAGATTTTTTTTTTTTTTAACTCCCAAAGCTCATAGGCCAGATAGCCTACTGTATGCACCGGATAGCTACAAACCAACACCTGAGACTGGCCTATGTTCTCTACACTTGTGCTGTGGCAAGTGCACACCTGCACTCACAGGTGTGAATGTGCACAGATGCACGCACACACTCTTTATAAAAAGTCCTCATTATTTTCATAGGAAATCAAGGTATTCGGAATAAGATATGTCATACTAAAAATAGGCTAACATACATAGCAAGATCCATATCCAAGTTAAAAATATTTGTAGGACATGAAAGTCATAGTCAACAGCAGGCTCCTCTGTTCTAATTTGAAGGAAAGAAAAGGTAGAAATTTAGAATAAGAGCTAATTAGCTGATGGCTGGAGGAGGTTTACTGTCTGCATGGTCTTCTAACAGAGCTGGATATGAGAACAGTTGGAGCTATTTGAGGTACATCACCTGACAGGTTGAGATAATGATGAGGAGAGATACATTCTAATTAGTATTAAAAGTATCTTTCTATAAGTACAATGAAAAGGCATGAAAATATTCCAAAATCACACTTAAGTTTACCTGAGGATAGAGACATGGCTCAGTAGTTAAGAGTTCTTGCTGTTCTCCCAAAGGACCAGAATGCACATGGCTCATAATCACCTGTAACTCCACCTTCAAGGAACCCAACTCCCACTTCTGGCCTTTGAGGGTACCCACACATGTGGCATACATCCACACAGACATACACATTCTTAAATCTTTTTTTTAAATGAATATTTAAATGCTTGGTTTTAATAAGTAACCTTTAAAAACTATATTGAATGTCTCCTCATCCATTTCATTTTAATATTCCTCGGGCATACTTTATTTTTCAACAAACTGTTCATAAGAGTCTGTTTTGCACTGTCCATACTATGTCTGTGATAGGATGAAATCCAAATATAAATATGAGACCTTTGTCCACAGAAAAGACAGAAAAAGAAACATGTTTAATTAGAGATACTTTACAATTCTGAGCTATACTCCTAAATTATTTTGGTCTCAACACTCACTTACACTTAAAAGTAACCAAGGGTCCCAAGGAATGTTTGTTAGGATAGCTTATCGCTATTAGTATGCATTGTATTAGAATCAAAACAAAAAAAAAATTAAAGACAGCCATACATTAATAGTGCATTCCTTTAGTAAGATGAAAGTCTTATCCCAATTAGAATGTAAAAGACAAATAATGTTTTTGAATTTTTGAGAAAATGACTTTGAAGTAGTGTTGCAGATTTGCACACTTGTCAATCAACAAAAGAACAAGGTTTTAGTTTGTTTTTGTTTTTGTTTTTTTAACTACAGTACATGTGCGTTCAAAAGTCCATGGGTGTATAGAGGAGAGAGGTTATTTAAATTTCCTAATATTAATATTGTTAACTGTGCTACGTTACTAATACTGCCTCCAATTGAGTCTAATCTATAAAATAACCACAGGAAATAGCGCTATCATTTTTGCTTAGTAGTCCATTTCACAAAATGAAACACTCCTCTGCCACCTGGTGGCAGTGTCCTGTAACTAAGGAATGAGCCGCTGGGGAGGGAATGCGTCAATATGTTATATTTTAGCTATAGACTTAGTACTTGACTGCCCAGTCTACTTCTTAGCACTGGAAAATACACCAACACCTTCTGGTGTGTGCCAACGTAAAGCTAAATAGTCCCAAAACACAATGAAATAAATCACTAGGATGGAACTTAATCTCAATTTAAAGAACTGATAAGTTTTAGATTTCACAAGTCTGAATGTGTTCAAAGCTCAGTAGTTTTGGGTGGCAAAAAGAAACATTTTCTCTCCCTGTAGCAAAACTGACATCAAGAGCTTGCAACTGCTCTTGTACTTGGGTTTTGTGGGCTCTATATCAGTGCTGAGAATACGTACCATATTTGCCCTTTTATGTCTGGGTTATCTTACTCAGGAAATACCCTCTAGCTTCTCCTATTTACCTGTGAATTTCATGAATTTTTAAAAAGATTTATTTATTATGTATACAATGCTCTGCCTGAATGTGCACCTGCAGGCCAGAAGAGGGCGTCAGAGCACATTGTAGATGGTTGTGAGCCAACCATATGGTTGCTGGAAATTGAACTCAGGACCTTTGTAAGAACAGTCAGTGCTCTTAACCTCTAAGCCATCTCTCCAGCCCTTCGTGATTTTTTTTAAACAGCTGAGTAATATTCTGTTTCGTAATGTATCACATTTTCTTTATCCATTCATCCATTGATGGACGTCTATCTAATCTGTTTTCAGTATCTGGCTATGGTGAACACAGCAGCAGTCAACATGGGTATAGAGTCATTTGGGTACATGCCTAAGAGTAATATAGCGGATCTTGAGGTACCACTGTCCCAGCGTCCTGAGGAACCACCGCACTGTTTCCCACAGCAGCTGGGCCAGTTTGCACTCCCACCAGCAATGGAGGAGTGCTCCCTTTACTCCTCATCCTCGCCATCCTGAGTTGTCACTTGTGTTATTGCTCTTAGCCATTCTGACAGGTGTCAGATGAAATCTCAAGGTAGCTTTGATTTTGTATTTCCCTAATGGCTGAAGATGTTGTATATTCCTTTAAGTGTCTCTCAGCCATTTGTGTTTCCTCTTTTTAGAACTCTGTTTATATCTGTACCCCGTTTTTAATTGGGTTATTTGTCTTCTTGATAGCTATTTATTTGAGTTCTTTATATATTTTGGTTATTAGCCCTGTTTGGGATGTGTAGTTAATTTAAAAAAACAAAACAAAACAAAAACCTTTTTCCCCTTCTGTAGCCTGCCACTTTGTCTGAATGACGCTGTACTTTCCCATGCAGAAGCTTTTGAGGTCCCATTTACTAATTGCTCTTCGTGCCTGTGCCATCGGGGGTCAATTCAGAACATCTTTCCTGTGCCAATGACTCTTCTATCAGGGTCAGAGTATCTGGCCTTATGTTGAGGCCTTCAGTCCACTTGGAGTTGCATTTTGTGCAGGGTGATGACCACGGATCTTTTTGAATTCTTCTACATGCACCCATGCAGCTTGGCCAGGACTGTTTGGTGAAGATGCTTAGTTACCTCAGTGTGTACTTCTGGGTTCTTTATAGAAAATCAGGTGTCCCTGAGTCTGTGGACTAATGTCTAGGTCTTCAATTTGATTCCATTGATCAATGCGTCTCTTCCTTCCTTCCTTCCTTCCTTTCTTTCAATGCCTTTTTTTTTTTTTTTTTTTTTTTTAACCATAGCTCTATAATACGATTTGAGATCTGGAATGGTGATACCTCCTGCAGTTCTTTTATTATTCAGAATTGTTTTACTTATGCTTAGTTTTTTGTATCTTGATATGAAGCCAAAACTTGCCTTTTAAATTTCTGTGAAGAAATTCTGTGTTAAAATTTTGGTTGCTATTTCATTGAATGGTAGATTGCTTTTGGTAGAATGGCCACTTTCGTTCTATATTACCCATACCAATCCATCAACATGGGGCATCCTTCCATTGTCTGATATCTTTACTTCCTTTCTTCGATGTCTTAAAATGTTTATCATACAAATCTGTCTTAGTGTTCTACTGTTGTGAAGAGACACCATGACCACAGAACTCTTACACAAGTAAGCAATTAACTGGAGCTTGCTTACAGTTTCAGAGGTTTAGTCCACTCTCACCATGGTGTAGTATGTCGCTGCATGCAGGCTGACATGGTCATTAAAAGGTCTATGTCAAGATCCAACAGGAAGAGAGAGACTCGGCCTAGTTTGAGCTTTTGAAACCTAAGGTCTACGTCAAGATCAGAAGGCAGCAGGAAGAGAGAGACTCGGCCTGGTTTGAGCTTTTGAAACCTCAAAGCCCATCTGCAGTGACACACTTCCCCCAATGAGGCCACGCCTCCTAATCCCTCTCAAGTACCACCAGTCTCTAATGACCAGACACGCAAGTATGTGAGCCTATGGGGCCATCCTTATTCACCACATTCCAATCACTGGCCCCCGTAGGCTTATAGCCATCTCATAATTCAGAAATGCATTCAGTCCAACACCACTGTATAAAAGTCCATAGTGCAAAAAACAAAATAAAATAAAACAAAATAAAATAAATGAAAAAGTCCACAGTGCAAAGTCTCTTCTGAGACTCATGCAATCTCTTAACTGTAATCCTCTGTGAATTCAAAATCAAAAAACAGATGACATACTTCTAACATACGATGGCACAGACTATTCATTATCATGCCAAAAGGGAGGAACGAGAGCACAGTGGGAAAATACTGAGCCAAAGCAAAACCAAAAAACCAACACAGCAAACTCCAAACTGTACCTCCATGGCTGATGCCAAAGTGCTCTTCAGATCCCCAACTCCTTCCAGCTTTGTTGACTGCAGCACACTTCTCTCCCTTGGGTTGGTTCCACACCCAGTCCACAGCTCTCCTCAGCATGTATCTCAGAGCTCTGGCATCTCCAACATCTTGGGGTGTGCTGGCTGGTTTTGGGGTGTCAACCTAGACTCATCAGAGAAGAGGAAGCCTCAGGTCAGGAAACGCCTCCAAGAGATCCAGCTGTAAGGCATTTTCTCAACTAGTGATTAACGATGTCGAACCCAGCCCAGGTGGGAAGTGCCCTACCTGTGGTTCTGAGTTCCATAAGAAAGCAGGCTGAGCAAGCCATAGAAAGCAAGCCAGTAAGCAGCATCCCTATCTGGCCTCTGCATCAGCTCCTGCCTCCAGGTTCCTGCCCTGCTTGAGTTCCTGTCCTGATTTCTTCCAAGGATGGACTATGATCTCGAAGTGCAAACCAAAATAAATCCTTCTGTCCTCAACTTGCCTTTTGGTCACGGTGTTTGGTCACAACAATAGAAACCCTAACTAAGGCATGGGGGTCCCCAAGGCAACCCAGGCCTCACCTTCAAAGTTTCACACATTGGCCTCTCTCAGCCTCCATGCAAAGGCACCCCTGACACATGCCTGGCCTCAGTGGCTTTCCTTAGTCTCAGAGAGAGAGTCCACAACCTTTTTCTTCCATCCCTGGCTCTAAAGCCAGAACCATGTGGCTGAAGCTGCCAAGTTCTACTGCTTGTTGGCCCCTTTGTTCAATTACATTTGTATCGTTTTTCTGTCACTGACAGTTTTCTTCATTGGTCAGTGTTTCTTTAATTCCTCTTCACAAGTTGGAGGCTTGGCTGGGTGGGATCTTGTGCTTAAATAATCATTTTCTTTATTCCATTTAGGATCAGGCTTTTCTTTCAACTTTTTTTCTTCGAGACAGGGTTTCTCTGTGTAATAGCCCTGGCTGTTCTGGAACTCTCTTTGTAGACCAAGCTGGCCTTGAACTCACAGTGATCACCTGCCTCTGCCTCCCAAGTGCTGGAACTAGAGGTGTGCGCCACCATACTCGGCCTTCTTCCAACTTTTTAAAATCTCCTTAAGCACTGGACCAGCTCTGCTACACTTTCTGGCATTCCTTTTCTCCTCAAACTGTACATTTTGTCTTTTTACTTGTTCACTTTGCTCCTTTCCATTATAGATCTGCATAAGAGTAACCACTGATAACCACAGGGCAGAGTCAACACTAGACTGCCTTGAAATCTCCTCTGCCAAACCCATTTATCCAAAAACTCTTCAATTTAGCCTCAGGCAGATTTTTGGACAAGGAAAGAAAGCAGCCACATTCTTTGCCACAGTAAAGCAATGGTCTGGTCTCTATGCCAGTTATTAATATTTTTTCTTCTTTGAAGCCTTTTGAGCCTGCCTATTATAACCTACATTGTTCTCAGTACCACTGTCTTCCATGTCCTACTAGTAAGGCCCATTGAGCCCTGCATAAAGCATTCAAATGCTTTCCTAATCCAAAGTCCCAAAGTCCACAGTCCACCAACAAACAGCATGGTCAGGGCTGTCACAGCAATACCCCAGTCCCTGGTACCAATGTCTGCCTTACTCACTGTTTTAATGCTGTGAAAACACACCATGACCACAGCAGCTCTTATAAAAGGAAGCATTTAATTGAGACTTGCTTACAGTTTCAGAGGGTTAGTCCATTCTCATCATGGTGTGGAGCATGGCTGCAGGCAGACAAACATGGTAGCTGAGAGTTCTACACCAAGATCAGAAGGCAGCAGGAAGAGAGAGAGAGAGAGAGTCACTGGGCCTGCTTTGAACTTCTGAAACCTTGAAAGCCCATCTACAGTGACACACTTCCTTCAACAAGGCCACACCCACTCCAACAAGGCCACACCCACTCCAAGACCACACCTGCTCCAACAAGGCCACACTTCCTAATCCCTCTCAAGTATCACCACTCTCTCATGACCAAGCATTTAAGTATATGAGCCGTTGGGGCCATTCCTATTTAAAATACCACAGTCTTTCACTTGCTTGGTTAGAGTTACCCCAAGATACTTTTGAGGCTATTGTGAAAGGTGTTGTTTCCCTGATTTCTTTCTCCATCTGTCATTTATATATAGAAAGGATACTGATTTTCATGTGGCAGTGCTGGAGCATGGAACATGTGTCGGGAGTCGGCTTCAGTCTGCTTACCTGTGATGTCGTTGCCTACCCGCCTTGGGGGTGTGGCCCTGCCCAGGGCTATATAAAAGGACAGACCCTCCTGGTGGCCCTCTCTCTACCCCTCTTACTCTTCCTCTCTCTCCCTTCTCTTCCTTGTCTCTGTCTCTCTGTCTCTGTCTCTGTCTCTCGGTCTCTGTCTGTCTCTCTGTCTCTCCCTGTCTCTCTGTCTCTGTGTCTCTGTCTCTCTTTCTGTCTCTCTGTGTCTTTGTCTCTCTGTCTCTCTGTCTCTGTCTCTCTGTCTCTTTCTGTCTGTCTCTCTGTGTCTGTCCGTCTCTCTCTCCCTCTCTCTCTGGGGTACCCCTCCCCCCTTTCCTTCTCCCCTATGTTCATTTAATGAACCTCATATAATCTAATATCTGGCATCCAGTACCTGATTATCTAATTGCTTTATATCTTATATTTTTAGTTATAAAAACTTGAGCAAACAGATGAGCTCATAGGGTGGTGCTGGGACACAGTGTGTATGTGAACAGGAGTGCCTTCACCACCAAGTTGTAGTACTCAAACATGGCAGATGTGGAAACAGACATGCATATACAGCCATGGGTGGCACTGATACTCAGCCAGCAGGCGTTCCCATGCTGCCATGTGCTAGTGCTGGGACATGGTAGGTGTGCAAATAGGTGTGCTCACCCCACCACGTGGCAGCACTGGTGCTTGGCAGGGATACTCAGGCAACCAGGCAGTAGTGCTAGGACTTAGCAAGCTTAAGAACAGGAGTGCCAAGGCCGTTTGTGGCAGCACTGGGACAAAGCAGGTGTGTATACAGGCATGCCCAGAGCCAGGACTTTGTGGCCCTGGGACACAGCTCTTGTGCAAAAGCCTGTGCCACCATGTGGCAGCACTGGGACACAGCACGTTTGTGAACCCATAAACGGCGGTCCAGAGCCCAGGTACGCTCCTTCCCTTCAGAGCTTCCAGGCACCAAGTGGAACAGGTTTTGGGCTCAAAGGAATGAAGCTTAGCTAGGCGGGTGGGTCTGCTAGATCCCAGTTTGGTGCTTTTCAGCGACACAGCTCTTCCAGTGACACAGCTCTCTTTATTGGGACCAATAAGGGCTATATATAAACGTTGGGGAAGTAGATAAGGGGTTTTCGGGTGAGTGAAACATTGTTGGCTGGGTCCAAGCTGCTGGGAATGCTTCCTTTGCACAGAGAGGAATTCCAGGAGCTAGGCTACGTGACTACCTAGAGAATTCCAGGGGTGGGGGTCACGGGCCTACGTGCTCTGGTGCTCCCAGGGCATGCAAGCACAGAACAGGGAGGGAGCGATTTTTACTCCTGCCCATATTAAGATTGAAATTTTCACGCTTTGGACACGACTCCAGTTTGTTCTAGCTCCATGCTGATTTCTCTTGGTGACACAGTCCACATGTCCCACATAGTTGCAGAGGCTCACACACACAGGTAAAAACATAATGGTCCTAAGGCATAGTGTGTTCGCTAACAGGCCTGCCTGCCGTCACTTGGCAGCCCCTGGGCACAGCAGGTGAACAGAGCTGCCCAGGCTGTGACCTGGGATCAGTGATATATGGCAGACATGCAGCGGATGTGCCTGTGGCGGCACTACAACATGGTGGGCATTTGACAGGCCTGCCCAGGCTACAGGTGGTAGCAAAGAAACAGGAGAGGCATGCAAACAGGAAACCTAGGTCATCACATAGCAGCAAGAGGAAAAGGCAGGAGAGCAACCAAGCAAGCACTGCCACCATATGGGGGTGTAGGGATACAGCTTGCCTCCTAACAGGGGAATCCAGCCCTGGAAAATGGCTGTCATGCTAACAGGAGAACCAGCACTACAACATGGCAGAACTGGGATGGGGCTTGCATGCAGCTGGGTCACCCAGACCTCCACAGCCCAGCCCTGAGTCACTGCAAGCACCTGACCCAAGAGGCCTGTGCCAACACATGGTGGCACTTGGGACATAGCAGGCATAAGAACAAGTGTGCCTGTGATAACATGGGTTGGCACTTGAAAATAGCACGTGTGTCAAGGCCCTGGGTCATCACAGGCCTACACAGGGCATGACACAGTGGCATTGGAACATGGCAGCCATGTGACAGGCATGCCCAGGTAGCCATGTTTCAGCACTGGACACAGAAGGCCAGCAAATGGGCATGTCAGAACCAGTGCCCATGGCAGCACTGGGACACAGCTGGAATATAACAGGTAAGCACAGTTCCCACATGGCAATGCTAAAACATGGCTATCATGTGAACAGGAAAACTAGTGCCACCACATGGCAGCACTGAGACACGGCTCCCATGAGAACAGGTGGGACCAGAACATGGAGCGTGGCACACATTTGATCTCCAGTGGCCACTCTGCCATCGGATCACACTGGGATGTGGTGGATGTGCAAACAGGGGATCCTGCACCCAAACATGGTGACTCTGGGAATGACATGAATACCAACAGGCATGTTCAGACCTCCAAGAGCTTACACTGAGGCATGCCCAGGGCCATCACTTTGTGGCCCTTGGACACAGCAAGCATGCAAATACGGTCACCCAGGCCACAGTGTGGTAGCACTGGGACACAGCAATCATGTAACATGCTTGCCCGGGCCATCACACTGGTGGTACAGTAACACAGCAGGCATGCAAACGTGTCTCCAGGCCAGGAAGTGGCAGTGCTGGGACATGGCAGGCTTCCAACCATGCCACCAAGCTGTGGCGCAAGGATATGGCAGGTCTGAGTACGGACATGCTGAGTTGTGTGTTGGCCCCGGGACTCAGCATGCATATAGACAGGTGAGCTTAGGCCACCATGTGCCAGCATAAGGACACAGGATGCATGTGAACAGATATGCCCAGGCAGCCTAATTGCAGCACTGGAACACAGGCCTTCAAACATGTATGCTCAGGTCATCACATGGTGGCTTTGGAGCATGCTAAGTAAGTAAACCGACATGTATAGACCACCAGGTGGCACTGCTAGGGCACAGCCAATGTGGGAACAGGCACGAACTGGCCACCAGGTGGCAGCACTGAGACACAACAGACATGTGAAGAGGAGCACACAGGCCACCAGGTGGCAGCATTGGGACACAGCAAGCCTGTGACCAGGGATGGCCAGACCACCACATGGTGAGCTTGGCTGCCACCTGGAGATGCTGGGACACAACTTGCAAGTGAACTCACTCCCCTTCTTGGCAGCCCTGAAACATGACAGCCAGGTGCTCTGCAGCATGGTGGCTCACCTGTGAATGGGCTGTGACTCCGCAGGCTTGTGAACAAAGGTGCCTGTGCCACTGCAGGCATGGGAACAAATATACTCATGCTGACACATGACAGACAGCACAGGGAAATGGTATGTGTTCCAACAGGTGAGCCTAAGCTGACAATTGGCAGTTTTAGGACCTAGCCTGAGTGAGAACAGGAGTGACTATATGCCATTACTTGGTGGCTCTGGAGCATGGCAGGTGAGTGAAAGTCTGTTCTCGAACTGTTATGTGGCTGTCTGGGGACACTGTGACTCGCGTAACCGTTTCGCCAGCAAGAACGACGCGGCACACGTACAGGATCCTTCTGCAGCAAAGCTTTAATGCATCTTGAGAGGGAGAGCATAAGCTTACAGCGAGTAAAATGGAGACCCCAAACTGAAGAAACCCATTCCTTATATAGGACACTGTCCTCCGCTTAGGATGTGTCAGTCCCTGATTGGCTGTTGCTCATCGGGCGAGATGACGCCACGGGAGAGGCAGAGCGCAACAAGTGGAAGGTCCCTTTGCTCACACGCAGGTTATCCGTTTATCCGTTTGAGGCACAGGCTGTCAACGCCATCTTGTAATGGCGGACATGAGTGTGGCCTCTTACAGGACACAGCTCGTGTGCAGACAGGGGAGTCTAGGCCACCATGTGGTAGTGCTGGAGACAGCAAGTGTGTGAACAGGCACACACCGGCCACCACGGCACAGTGCCAGGACACAGAACGCGTGCAAGCCGATGTGCTCAGGCCATCAGATGACGTCATGCAGGGAACATGGCCAGCACGCAAACAGGCATGTACAAGATGCTCCGGGGCAGCCCTGGAACACGGAAGGTATGGAAACAGGCATATGCAGGTCACCAAACTGCCTCACAAGGACATGGCAGATGTGAGGACAAGGATATCCAAGCCAACATGTGGCTAGAACAGTTGTGCAAACAGGAGAGCCCACACTCCCATATGGCTGTTCCGACTCCATTCACGTGAGAGTTGGGATGTCAAACACTGGTCCTGTCTGATTATGATGAGGAATGACTTTATCACTAGCCAAGATGTATTGAATTGTCTGGAAAGTCTAAAATCTTTTTGTTTTCCTTAAAGGAATTCAAAGAAATAACTTGAATGAAGCAAAGTAGATTATGCAGGCTTAGGTATTATATTTCAGGGCTAATTACCATCCTCAAAAATTGATTAATATGCCTTTGTGACTGACCTGACTCGAGCCTTTGATGGTTGGGAAATACCAACATACTAACTTGTTTGAAAATATAGACATATGAATGTAACATTTATATAATTCCTGATTGTTTCATGGTTTTTCTTGCTGTAGGTCATTTATTGTATATATGTGTAATAATGTAAATGCATATGTAAAAAGAAAAAGAAAAGAAAATATAGACATGGCAAAAATCAAATGCTACTACTCCCCTCTCCTCTTAGTGGGAAAAGTCAAAAGTCAATCAAACATGGATCCTGTTTCCACACATGTAATAGTAAGAGCCATACTTTAAATTCTTATTACTTAATTAGAAACGTGCTTAATTAATCAGTTAGTTCGTGATAGTTTGTGTATGTTGTGTGGGCACACGCGTGCCACAGCGTGTAATTTTCAGGACAACTGTTAGGAGTCCTTTTTCTCCTTCACCATATGGGGTCTGGGGTAACAGGTAGTGTTTGGGGTTTTGTTTTTTTTGTTTATGTTTTTGGTTTGGGTTTTTGTTTTTGTTTTGTTTTGTTTTTGAGACAAGGTTTCTCTGTGTAACCTCAGCTGTCCTGGAAACACTTCGTAGACCTAGAACTCACAGCGATCTGCTTGCCTCTGCCTACTTGAGTGCCAGGATTACAGGCGTGTATCACAGCTCCCGGTGGTAGCAGGACTCTTTAACTGCTCAGCCAGTGACATGGCTCAGGGGGCAAAGGTGCTCCTGGCCAAGCCTAAGGACATGAGTTCCCTCTCTGGGACTAGCAGGTGGAAGGAAAGAACCAACTCCCACAAACTGTCCTTGGACTTCCGCAGGTGTGCCGTGGTGTGCAGCCCCAAACACCCCACAATAAATACTAAAAGTAAAGGCCTCATTGTGTGATTTTGAACAAGAGTTATCACAACCTGAAATTATCTCTGCATTTATAACTTAATTTCCTTCCATATAGGCTAATCTGCTTCCCGCTTCTTGAGAGTTTTGGATATATATTTTCACGGATGGTTTTTTACTATGGTCTTCCACACCTATCCAAACCTTGTTAAAGTATCTGTTACGCTAGAATACATGGAATGTGTTGTTTTGATATGCTGTATTAGTCATCTGCAAGTATCTATTTCTTGGAAGGCAGCACTAGAAAAAGTTAAGTGAGAAGCCTGGAGGCACATACCTGTAATTGCATGGGAGGCAGAGGCAGGCAGGAGCATCATGTGTTTGAGGTCAGCTTGAGCTACATAGTTGGACACTATCTCAAAAAATTATAGTTTATGTTAAAAGTTTGGGGGTCAGAGGAAGAGGCAGGTGGATCTCTATGAGTAGAGACCAGGCCAGCCTGGTCTACAAAGCAAGTCCAGGACAGCCAAGGCTACATAGAGAAACCCTGTCCTGAAAAAAAGAAAAAGAAAAAAAGGAGGGGGGATTCCAAAAAGTTTGGGAGTCACTGTTGGCAGGTCTTCTGTACTTTAAGTTTGCTGTCTTTTGTGTTTTGTCCAATGTACAATTAACAAATCTATCACCCATGTTGGTTTACTGCTCAGATTATTGAAGTCACATTGCTTTGATCCTTCTGAATTCTGTTTATTGGTTGCTTTTATGAAAGTATCTTACTAGATAGCCCAGATTAGCCTCAAACTCGCTGTCTCCAGCCTGGTATCTCCCTCCCTCATGTCCTGGATGCAGTCAGTACAGTCAGTTGGAAAGGTTTTTCACTGGGATGGGATCTCTGAACACGTTTTAAAATGGCAATCGCAGACACTGGTCTCATGTGAACTGTCAAAAAATTTCAACTTTGAGAACATTTATTTACTTCAGAGATCTATGACTGGGCTTGTGGCACATGCCTAGAGGCTTAGTTAGAAGGGCTGTGAGGTCAAGGCTAGTCCAGGGTACATATTGTTTATGTCAAGGGTAACCTACGCCCCTTTCTGAGTATTATGCAAATCTAAAATAATTAGCACTTGTCGTTTTTCTTATTTTGCAAAGAGTAACTAGTTAATATTATCCCACGGTGATTATTTTAAGATTTTTTTTTCGTTTTAATTTATTTTTGTTTATGTGTATGTTTGTATGCCTGCTTGTCTGTAATGTAAACCACATGCCTGCAGACAGAGAGACAGACAGAGACTGTTTGGATCTGACGTTCCTCTTCTAGCCTCTGAGAGTACCAGGCACACACATGGTGTACAGACATACATGCATGCAAAACATTCCTACACATAAATAAATTAATTTTAAAAAATAGCATGGACAATGATAGGGGGAATACACCTGATGTCAACCTCTGGCCTCAACTTCAGCAACACACGTGTACACACATGTGTGCACCGCACACAAATAAAAGTCACACTGCTATAATTTATCTTTTTTATTAAAATATCACCTGAGAAGACTGAGACGGCTCAGCAGCTAGGCTGCTTGCTGTTCTGGCTATTCTATTCCCAACAGCCACCCGGCAGCTCACAGCTCACAGCTGCCTCTAACTCCAGTTCCTGGGGAATCCGACACCCTCTTCTGGTCTTGGCAGACACCAGGCACATACATGGTTAACAAGATGCATGTAGACAAAGCACCCACACCCACACCCACACACCCACACCCACATACCCACAAAAAATAAAAAAATAAAAAAAATAAGAGAGCCTTAGACCTCTACCTCCTAAAGAATACAGTAAATACTTACAATGGTCTCCAGAGATGGCCTGCTGTAGAGACGGAAGAATCCTGGGACTACTGTCAAAGAAACTTAGCGTAGTTCCTAGGGCATGGGTTCCTCGCAGTGGCAGCGGTGGCCTTGTGAATGTAATCAAACGCACTGTGTTGTATCAATTGCAGCATTTTTTTCCTCTGGCTACATGAGGCAAAAACGGAACACTTAGAAAAGGAATATTATTTACAGATTATTTTTTAACAGTCTGTGTGCATACGTTTTTTGTATTTATTTTTAATTCTTTGTATGTGTGTCTGTTTCTGCATGTGAGTGCAGGTACCTGTGGAGGGCAGAGAGCCACAGGGGCAGGAGTTACAGGTGGTTGGGACCTGCCTGACATGAGTGTGGGACTCGACCTCAGGTCCTCTAAAAGAGCAACAGAGCAGCAACCGCTCTTAAACGCTGAGCCAACTCTCCAGGCCCCACAAGCAGGGTTTTTTGTCGTTGTCATCATCGTTGTTGTTTTGGTTCTGTTTTGGTTTGTTTCCTCAGACTGCGTGTTTGCGCACAAAGAACTTTGGGGCTGCCAGTTCTGCCGACACGGAGGAAGGCACAAGTAAAAACACAGTACTTCTGCAGCGGACTCCAGAACAGATTATCTCAGGGCTGTTCAAGGCAACCTAGCTGGCGACGCAGTTTCCCATCGGGAAATCTTTTAACACTCCAATGGCGTTTGCGAGGTAATAAGCAGCAGTGAAGTCAGATAAGAGCAGGTGGCGAGTCACCTTGAAGCAGGCTGGGCAGATTCCTAAGACTCCGGAAAGGGGAAGTTTCCAGGAGTGGCAGGACATCCGGCTGTTGTTATTCTTGGCCCTGCCCAGTGCAAGCGTAGAAAGGCAGCTTGCTTATTAGGGGTATAAATAAAGGCTCAATTACCTCTTGTCAAGCTCTGGTGACTAAAAACATTAATTAGGAGTCTGCTGTCCTGAGCCGGCAACTGCAACTGAGCCCCTTCCTAGAATCCTGTTTTGGCCACGGTGGGGTGCCGAGTGTTTTGGCTCAGTTCTAAACAGTTCGAAACAGAAGTCCCCTGGCCCCGCTTGAGGAGAGTCACTCTACTTTTTGACTCTTTCCTGGGACCTTCAAGAGAGGATGTGTATTGAGTGAGAGTGGTACGCATTTGTGTTTTGTTTGTTTGGTAGGGTAAACGGCACTGAGAAATGTGTGTGCTCCTAACGTCTAATCCACTTGTAGAATTGGACATTCCGGCTTTCTAGTCCCTGGAGGAGGCCTGGGTTACTGCTAATATTCGTTACTGTTAATTTGTATTTGCAGACTCTTTTAAATAAACAAAACACGTACCTCGTGAGGAAATCAAATAGCACAAAAGAGTAAGTTAAGTGGGCGGGAAGATCGTTTTCTTCTCAATCTCTCGTAGTTCCCCTGTTTTCCTTTCCTGGGAGTCCTTCCACAGGTATTCTGTATGAACTTAAAAGCCCCCCCCTTTTCTCCTCCTCCTCCTCCTCTTCCTTCTTCTTCTTCTTCTTCTTCTTCTTCTTCTTCTTCTTCTTCTTCTTCTTCTCTCTCTCTCTCTCTCTCTCTCTCTCTCTCTCTCTCTCTCTTTCTCTCTCTCTCTGGGCTCGAACTCACTATGTACGATATGCTGTTTCTGAACTGAGGGCCGTCAGGCTACTTGGGCTTCCCACGTGCTGGGATTGCAGGTATGAGCCGCCAGCCCCATGCTCCTTCCTCTTTCAGAGAGAAGTCAAGGCACCTTCTACCTACTGTTCTGAACCTTGTCAGATGTTTTAATTTTTTTAAAGGTCCCTAAGAGATCTCAAGGCAAGCTCTTTGTTAGGACTCACGAATAAAGGCTGCCCTTCTGTTCCCCAGGAAAAGCACTACGGATACAACCATTAAGAATATTTTTATATAAGGCAGGCTTGTTGGTTCACGTCTGTAATTCTGGGCCTTGGGAGGTAGGCACAGGATAATGAGGAGATGAAGGTCTTTGTTGACTAATATAGAGTGGGTGTGAGGCAGGCTGGGTTAAAAGAAACCCCATCTTGAACAACAAACAAAGAGGCATCATTTAGGGGCAACTTCAAGGATTCTCTAACTCTCTGAAATCCATGGTGCAGGTAAATGTACTCAGAAGCCCTTGGCCTTGGGGTTTAATGCATGGATAGTTGATGTTTCCAGAGAGAGTACAGGATTCTCTATTAAATTTTAATTTGGGGGGGGGGTGGAGAGATGGCTCAGAGGTTAAGAGCACTGGCTGCTCTTCCAGAGGTCCTGAGTTAAATTCGCAGCAACCACATGATGGCTCACAGCCATTTATAGCGTGACCTGATGCCCCCTTCTGAGCTGCAGGTGTGTATGCAGGCAGAGCACTGTATACATGATCAATAAATCTTTAAAAAAAAAAAAAAAAAAAAAGGCAGAACTATAAGCCACTCCAGGGAATTGACTTCTGACCTCTGTATTCGGCCCCTTGTGATGTGTGCTTCCCCCAATAATAATACATTAAGTAGAAGAAATTGAAAAACATATTTTAATTTTGGATAACAAGATGATTTTTTTAGTCTAGCCATGTGCCACATGACAGAGGCCCCATAAGATTTCAGCTGGTGGAATCCCTGTCTTAGTTAAGATAAATGCACTTTAGCGCAACTGCCTAGTGGGGACATTTCTCAGAATGTGTCAGCGTCACTGATTGACACCTAATTGTGTGAGTCCATTCTAGGCAATCCTTTCGACTTCTGAACTTTGAATTCAAGGGGCAGTCCTGTGGTTTTAGCTGCTAAATTTTAGAACGTTAGAGAAGATGTTTATTGGTGGGAAGTTAGTCCAACCAGTATTCCCCAGAATGCCTTGTGTTAGCGGTGACCTGGGTGGCATACATTGTATGACAGCACCAACTCACCAACTCCCTGAGAAACGCCTAAGGTCTGAGCTACGTTGGTTTTGGAACGGGAATTAGAATCTTAGCTAAAAATGAGCTAGGAATAAAACTCAGTGGCAGAGTGCTTTCCTGCTGTGTGCAAGGTCCTAGGTTTGAGCCCCAGCCAAAAATCCTAATTAAGTCTGGAGTAGAGGACCTGTAAATTGTGGGTGAGGAGTGATGCCCCACCCCCACACTCTCTCTCACCCCAACCAGGGCAGTTCTATGGGGCCTTGTGGTCTTCTCTAAAGAGAAGGATTCATGCCAAGTCCCAGGTAGAGCAAGCAAATAATCAAGGCTTGTTCGAACAGATGAAAAAGCAAGGGTGGAAAGTCTATGCGACCTCCAGAGTGGAGGGTGGACTGGTTTGAATGTCAGGGTCTGATCTGCCATCTCTCCTCCCCTTTCCCATCCTCGGGATGCTTTGGGATGATGCCGTTTGTGGAACAAGTGGAGGATTTCTTAGGCTCCATCCTTACCCACAACTGCACAAATCTCAGTGAGCGCTTAACCACCCACGGAGCTGAGACATTTACTAGGGGAAAGGGCAGTGGTCATTGCACCTGCCCGGGCTGGGGATAGGAGTGGGACTTCCTGGAGACTTGAACTCTGTCCTTTCTCCTTTCTGGTCATATACCCAGCTGAAGTTGTGTTTACCTTCTGCCGTGTGCCCGGCTGCGCTGTTTTAACCCTAACATTCATTCTAACCCTGATGTTTGTTTTCAGCACAGCATATCGTTATTGCCACTAAAGACATTGTCAAGGATTTGTTTACATGGTATAAGATTCTGACATGAAGGATGCACAGTTGCTGGTTCATGGTATTTTTCCATTTATTTTATTTAATGTGTATGAATGCTTTGGTACATGCGTGCAGTGCCCAGGGAGGCCAGAGGGCATCAGAGTCCCTGGAGGTGGAGTAGCAGGCACTTGTGACCTGCCACATAGGTGATGAGAACAGACCCCAGATCTGAAGAAAGTGCTCTTAACCATGGAGCCGTTTCTCTCGCTCCTTGATTTATGATTTTAAGTAAATTAATAATACGTGATATGAATACCAAATGATAATTACAAATGTTAGAATACTACAAGTAAAAAGCAGGAATAGAGCTGGGCACGGTGGTCCGCACCAGTGATTGAAGTACTCCTTGGGCAGGAAGTTTTGGTGTTCAAGGCCAGCCTAGGCAACTTGAAATCCTGCTTCACTCTCTGTCTCTGTCTCTATCTGTGTCTGCGTCTCTGCCTCTGCTTCTGCCTCTGTCTCTGTCTGTCTGTCTGTCTGTCTCTCTCCCTCTCCAAATTTAATCTCCATTGTACTCAAAGGACGAAAACTTAAAAATTCAATTGTATTTGAAGGTGGCATCTTTGGAGGTAATTGGGGTTCCATGAGATTACGAGGACAGAAACACACACACACACACACACACACACACACCATTCCCATGATTGCATTCGTGGTTTTATAAGAAGAAAGAGCTGGTGAGATGGTTCCGTGGGTTAAGACAATTTCTACAGAAGCTGGTGGCCACTCAACTCCTAGAACTCCCATAGTAGAAGCAGGAGAATAAAAAAACAAAACAAACAACAACAACAAAAATGACTCCTGCAAGTTATCCTTCGACCTCATAGTTCCATGACCATTTAAATGGTCTCTTGAAGGCCCAGGCTTTCCATACAGTTGTCTTCTGAGCCCTCAAGAGAATCACCCTTAACTTTCCACTCATGACTGTCCGGGCTTTTCTAACATATGCCGCCAATCTGTGCAGCGTCTATACATTGCTCAGTCCAAGCTATTTCTTCATTTTCAGGTCCTTGGTATACAAATAGCCACATTTATTTTGCCAGTTTTCTATCTTAGCCTTTTGTGGTATTATAACAGAATAGCTAGGACTGATAAATTGGGAAGAAGAGTTCTTTGCCCATCACAGATCTGGAGGCCAGGCAGAGGACTTCCTGCTGTGCCATCCCATGGCATTATGGTAAAAAGGCAAAAGAGATCAAACTCACTTAAATAACAAACCCGCCCGCCTGTTCACAACCCCATCCCTGTGCTAGTGATATTAATTTGCTTGTAAGGACAGAGTCCTAATGATTAATCGCATCCCACTTATTGAATTGAGGACGCTGTTTATGAACAAAAACTTTATGGGATATATTCAGACTGTAACAGCTACTGAGAGACTGTAATCCATTTTAAACTGTTAAGTAACAACCTTTCCATTATTATGGCAATCCATGCTTCTCTTTAATTTTTATATCGATGTGTGAGTGTGTGTGTGTGTGTGTGTGTGTGTGTGTGTGTGTGTATCTGTCCTCGTAATCTCATGGAACCCCCATTACCTCCAAAGATGCCACCTTCAAATACAATTGAATTTTTAGGTTTTTGTCCTTTGAGTACAATGGAGATTAAACTTCAACTTGAACTGTGGTGAGTCATTCAAACCATAGCACCATTTAAAGAGTTTAAAAACTGTTATTTAAGAGAGAGCACAAAGTATGTGGTCAAGGGACCAGCCATCGCCTGGAGATTACTATGGGGAGAAAAAAAGCCAGGTTCTACTCAAGGCAATGAGAGACTGAGCCTAAGCATTTTGGAGGTCATTTGGCTTGCTCCCCCTTTACAGGCCTAGAGCATCAGTCGGCGACAATGGTTTGAGGGGTTAGGGCGAGCTAGAGTGCCCTTAGGACTCTCTTCCATGGAGTCCAGTGCAGTGTTCCTCAGCTTTCCCAGATGAGGAGTGAGGAAGGTCTTTGGACCCTCATCTGAGATTCTGGAAACTCCCAGACATCCATGCGTCCGTCTGTCCTAATTACACAGGACCTAGTGAGCCCAGGAGGCATACAGACAGTGGATTGGCAGTGGTGAGCCGGGAGAAAAACATGGAGGCGAAGCCCCTATCTATGCAGCTATGAGGAAAGCGTCATCCACGCTGGTTAAGACATCTTAGTGCAGCTTCATGGCAGCTCATCCTGTAAGCAGTAACTCCTCACTCACGTTCTGCAAGTAGTAACTTATAGAACCCCAATAAATGACCCCAATAAACTCAAGGGTTTACCAAGTTGGGTTGTGGTAGGACGATACACTGGTTTGTCTTGTCTTTGGGGTTTTATAAGGTAGAGGAGGCAGTTGGTTACATTTCCCCAGGGAAAGAATGCTGGACACAGGCCCCCAGTGTAAAACACCAGCCTGGGAACCCTACATGTGGGGAACCCCAAACCATGAGAGTTGTTGATCAGGCAGGACTGAGCTAGGCCACAGGGACAAAGTCCTCGGCAGCCATCCTGTGTGCTAAGAATGTGGGACACAGACCCGGAAGGAATTTTCCCCCAGCGTTAAGGCTTAGTGGATGATGGGCCAGTGAGATGGCCCAGTGGGTATAGGTACTTGCTACGGAAGCCTGGCAAACTGTGTTTGACCCCTGGGGCCCTCGTAAAGGTGGAAGGACAGAACTGACCTCACACAGTTGTCTTATGACTTATTTGGGGGACCAGAATGCTATTGTTTGAATGTGTTCCTCAAAGTCCCTGTGTTAGAAATGTAACTCCAAGACAGGTGCTGTGCTCACGCCTATAGCCAGCCCTCCGAAGGCTAGTGCAGGAGGACTGCAGAGAGTGTGGCGCCATCCTGGTTTACATAGTGAGTTTGAGGCCACCCGGGGCTACAGAGTGAGACCTTGTATCACAACAAAATAAAGAAGAAAGGAAGAAAATCAGTCCCTACTACAATAGCGTTTTAAGCTTTGGTCTCATGTAGCCCAGGCTGACTCCAAGCTATGTAGCTGAGCATGACCTCAAACACCTGATCCTCCTGCCTCTACCTCCCATATGCTGGGATTGCAGGTACGATGGCTCAATGGTTAGAGCGCTTGCTGGTCTTGTAGAAGTCCCAGGTTTGGTTCTCAGCACCCACACAGAGGCTCACGACTGACTGCCTAGAACTCCTGTGTTAGGGGACTGGGTTGCCTTCTTCTGGCCTCCCAAGGCACCAAGTGCTGCACACAGTGCACATACATACATGCAAGCAAACACTCATACAGACATGCAAGCAAACACTCATACAGACATGCAAGTAAACACTTATACACAGTAGATAAAAATCTTTTAAAAGTTCAACTTGTGGGCTGGAGAGATGGTTCAGCAGTTAAGAGCACTGTCTGCTCTTCCAGAGGTCCTCGGTTCAATTCCCAGCAACCACATGGTGGCTCACAACCATCTACAATGAGATCTGGTGCCCTCTTCTGGTGTGCAGGTGTACATGCAAGCAGAACACTGTATATGTAATAAATAAGTCTTTAAAATTTTTTTTCAACTTGTAAAAGTTTTAAACTAGTTTAAGAAACTATAATAAATATCCAAAGAACCCTGTAATATTTAGAAGAGAAATAACCTAAATATTTAACTTTTTTAAATGTCTAAAGTTAGCCAATGGACAGCTCATTCTCCACATAGCTCTGATGCCCATGATTTGATCACTGCCCCTTAGGGGAGAGGCCCTGTGGGAACACAGCGGAAGGGGATGCAGGGTATCCACATGAGACCTGACAGGCTGTGGTCAGGCAGTGGGGGAGAAGGACCCCACCTGTCAGCAGTCTAGGGGAGGGGAATAGAATGGAAAAGGGAGAGAGGGTGGGGTCAAGGAAGATAAGATACAATTGGGATGTAATGTGAATTAATAATAATAATAATAATAATAATAATAATAACAATAATAATAATAATAAAAGTTTTTAAATGTCTACAGCATATTTATTTTATGCATATCATATATTGCTTGCATGTAAGTATGTGCATGCCTGGGGTCCAGAGGCCAGAAGATATCTGGTCCCTTGGATCTAGACATATAGGTATTGTAAGCTGCCATGCGGGTGCTGGGAACTGAGCTGAACCCAGGTTCCCTGCAAGAGCAGTTAACGCTCTTAACCACCAAGCCCCATATTGAACTGTTTTTAAAACCGTGCATTCTGTCCTATGTAGTAAAAAATGACAGACAATTCACCATAGATTTGTAGAAGCAAGTCACCTCCTCTGTTTGCTTCACCCACCTCCCCAACCCCCCCACCCACCTCGCCCCCTTGGTTGGTTTGTTTGAGACTAGGTCTGCCTCTGTATCACTCTGGCTAGCCTGGAACTTACTGTGTAGAACAGATTAGCCTTGGACTTTCAATGGTCTGATGATTCTGTGACCTCGGTCTCCTGAGTGCTGGGATTGGAAGTGGGCATCGCCACGCTCTGTTTGCTACGTTTCACTAGGATTATTACAGGAGATGCTTTAACTGTATTAAACAGTGGAGAGTAGAATTCCCCAGAAGGCAAAACAACAGCCCATCAGTGCACCTTGCCCTCTTCCTGTTTTGTTCTCTTCTCTAGGGAGCCACCTTAAACTATGCCCTTGAAGTTTGGATTTCTTCCAGTTCTAGCAGTACAGAAGAAGATAGTGACGACTTTTAACTAGGTAGGGCCTTTCTTTCCTTGGCTGGCATGGGATCCGGATGCTAGTAGATTCTCTGTGGGTGGCGCGCTTCTTTGGCAGTGTAGAAAAGCTTTTGACAGGCTTCCTAATACGGTTTTAGCTTGATTTTCTGGCCTACTGATTAAGATTAGAATTTTATTTGTGAGGCTGGGCATGGTGGCGCACGCCTTTAACCCCAGCACTTGGGAGGCAGAGGCTGGTGGATTGCTGTGAGTTCGAGGCCAGCCTGGTCTACAAAGTGAGTCCAGGACAGCCAAGGCTTCACAGAGAAACCCTGTCTCAAAAAACAAACAAACAAACAAACAAACAAACAACCTCCCCTCCACAAAACCACAAAAAAACACAAAAGAATTTTCTTTGTGGATACTGTCTCAGTAGGGTTTTGCTCATTTGTTGAGACAGGGCCTCTGAGGCCCAGACTGGCCTCATAATGTTATGTAGCTGAGGATGACCTTGAATTTCTGATGTTCCTTCTTCTTCCTGGGCGGAGGGAATTACAGGTGTATTCGGCCTTGCACATTTTAAATAGTTTTCACTTCAAAAACACAGTCTTAATTTTTTTTTTTTTTTAAATGAGAAAAAGTTAATTGCCGTTTGTGCTACTTACACTTTGGGGAGTGGAAATTGTGTATGACTGGATGGGACACTGACACGTACATGCTAAAGGAAGCTTGGATGATCAAGATTTTGTTTCTTTGGTCCAGGCATGGTGGTGCACGCCTTTAATCCCAGCACTTGGGAGGCAGAGGCAAACGGATTTTTGTGAGTTCAAGGCCAGCCTGGTCTACAAAGTGAGTCCAGGATAGCCAGAGCTCCACAGAAAAACAAACAAACAAACAAACAAACACAAAACAAAACAAAGATTTTGTTTCTTCCTTGAAACCAAGGGCTTGCAGATTGGTGTGTTTGCACTAGAGAATCATTACATATTCACAATGCAATAGTAAACGATGATGCTTTACACCTGACTAAAAAAAAGCCACAATTTATTTAAGGAAACTAAAAAACGGGAAAGAGTATGAGATAAATGTAGTGGCTTTTTAAAAAATAAGTATGTGGTTAAAAAAAAAAAAAAAAAAAAAAAAAAAAAAAAAAAAAAAAAAAACCCAAGCCAATGGCTCATTATGGACTGTAGTTTAAACAGAAGCCTGAAGAAAAAAAAAAATGCACTCTATTCAAGTGTTTTCCACAATGGGGAAGAAACAGTGTAGCAAGATGTTGGCATATCAGCCCTTTAGAGCAGAGGCAGGAAAATGAGGAGCTTAGGCCAGGATTTAAAATGCACTCTATCAAAACGTTTCTTAAGTGGAAAGAAACTGTTGTGTCAAACGACAGTGGCTTATCAGCCCTTCGGAAGCAGAGGCAGGATGTTCAGTAAGTAGTTCAAGGCAGCCTTTTCTACCTCGCTAGGTAGCTGTTGGAGGGCATCCTGGCCTAGGTAAGACCCTCCTTTTCTGTTTTTTCTTTTTGTAAAAGAAAGGATACAATGTAAAAATGGTTAAAATTATCATAGAGCTTTTCATTTTACTTTGCTTTTTCATTTTTTGAGACAGGGTTTCCCTGTGTAGCCTTGGCTGTCATGGACTCACTTTGTAGACCAGGCTGGCCTCGAACTCACAGAGATCCACAGGAGCCTCCACCTGCCTGAGCGCTGGGACTGCTGGGGTATACCACCTCACCTGGCTCTGTCATACAGCTTTTTTTTTTTAATGCAAGCCCTCACAGTACTCATCCAAGTAAATGTGTGCAAAAAGTGGAATAATTTTTCCCTTGATCTTTTTTTCTTAGTATTGCTTACCTTTAAAAGTTCTGCTGTATGGAATAAAAACCAGGATACAATTCACTGCCAGTAGGTCAAGTGGCAAAAAGACACAGTTGGCAGAACAGAATTTTACAAAGTTTATGTTTTCAGGTAGGCTAGGGATAGCATCCAGAATAGATACTAGCCTTGCTATACTAAAAAAATATTCACAATCATGAGTTGAAATTTTAGAGATGAAAATGATGACTTATACTGCTTAAAAATGACTGTGTGAAAAATCACAAATAGCTATGCTGGGCTGTGAGATAGCTCAACAGGCAAAGACACTTGCTAAGCAACCCTGCAGGTTTGACTTTAATCCATGAGACCTATGTAGACATGAAAGAACTGACCCCCACAAAGTTGTCCTCTTACCTCCACTGCACATTGGAGCGTGCACAATCCACTTCCCACCAGGCACACTCACACACAATAATAATGAAACAAAACAAAAACCTCCCTCACGAAACCTCTGCAGTATGACATTTGCCCTTGTGTGTGTGAGCACCTCTGCAAAGCTAAGTGTCAACTCTTCTAGAGACAGGGTTATAGATAATGAATGTTTTGAACTCTAATATTAATTTTTAAAAACAAAATAGGCATTTATTTCTGTACTGAAAGAGCTTGTTTTTTCTTTTTTGTTGTGCTGGAGGTCAAACCTAAAATGTTGAACATGACAGACAAAACTGTAGTAGTTAAAAATGATGGTGTGCTAGCCGGTGTGGCCTTTCCACATCTTCCTGCCTCAAAAGGTTCTAATTAAATGTGGGTTTTCTCACACAGGTGTATCCTGCTCTTTGGGTTTTAGTTAGTTCAAATCTAGGTTTTTCTTTTTTCTTTTTCCTTTTCAGAACCAGGAATTGAATCCCAAGGCCTCACACATTTTAGGAAATGCTTTACTTACATCCCAAGCTCAAATTTTATTTTTGTTTTTGAATTGTTTTAATTGTGGAGTCACATTCCGAAGTTTTGGGAGAAGAAAGATGGCTCAGCTTGGAGGCAAAACTTTATGCTTTATTGGGGAATTATGTAATCAATATAGTTTTAATATGACTCATAGCTTATTTAACTCGGTCTGAGACAGGGTCTATGTAGCTTTGGCTGTCCTGGAACTCCACACGTGGCCCGGTTGCCCTTGAACTCAAGAGATTCACCTGCCTCTGCCTCTGCCTCTTAGAGGTGTAATTTTGGTTTGAATTATGGCCCCCCACGTCTTAACTGATATGGCAGAACTTCGGTACGTTACATCTTAGCACTGGAATAGTTCTAAAGGAGACAGTCGTTTATTAAGAACATTCCACTACTAATTAGTGCAGCCTGTGATTGCTACATAAATTCATACTATCTAGAGAGTGAGAGGAGAAGATAGGAGACATGCCTTGGAAGAAACATACCTGCTTGAAATAGAGAAATACAGAAAAATATTGGAAAGAAAATATTGCTTAGGTAAGGCTCAGAAGATAGTCTCTCTCACTGCACTCCCCGCCCCCCCCTACTCCCACCCCCACGCACCCTCTGTAAACCAGGCTGGCTTCCAACTCCAGTAGTTAAGCCTTACTCTCTCTGAAGGCACTAAAATTACAGGTGTGAGTCATCACACCTGGCTTCAGAGACTTTCAAAAAGCATTTTAAGAACCGGCCTTAACCTAATTAGAAGAGAGTATTCGTTTACTCAGCCTGCCTCAGAAAGGGAAAGCAAAGAATTTGGTGAGTGTTGGCTAGACTGCCCGCAGAGCTCGGCACTTTGCCTGGACCTCAGGAGAGAGCAGAACTAGGCAAACAGGAAGCTTCTGTGGAAGAAGGTGGAACACCTGTGGTCCTGGAGGGGGAGGAGCTTCAGGGCTGACACGAAGCCTGCTGGGGGACCTTGGAGCACTTAGCTGACTCACTGAGGAGTACTCCACTAGTTATAGATTGAAAATGTGTGCGTGTTGTGTTTTAAGCGACAAGCAATTAATACCAAAGCATATGTTAGGGAGTTACTGAGCATACTGTATCGGGTATCTAGTAACATCAGCCAAACTTGCTGACTGCCAGTGGAGTCAGGCTGGGAAAATAGCTCAACGGAGGAAAAGGGAAGTGGTGGTCTGCTCCCAAGATTCCTATCCTAGGCAAGAGATGCCTCGGGCTCTGAACAGGTTGTTTTGCACTTCCTGGGAGACGCCAGCTCCTGGAGGTGCCCACCAACCTAGAATTCACCTCCTGCAGGTGTCAGCCTGGTTCGCTTTACACCAAGTCTATGTTTTACCATGGCAGCTTCCCAAAATGATCACTGGATCGTTTGGCTCTTAATAAAAATGCAAAGATTTCCCAAGAGAACTTATAATAAAAGCAAAATGTTTTGTTAAAACAGACGGAGTCACGCTGCATTCGCATTGGACGTTTGACCTCTACAACACGTTTGTGATTTCCGAGGATCGCAGGCTGAGAAGCATCGAGGCTTCTTTTAAAGCTAGACCCCGCCGCGCACCCCTCCGCGCAAACGCTCGGATGAGGTTCCTTTGTCAGTGGTCGGCGGGGAGAGCGGGCATGTGGGGTCTTCTCATTTGAGGGGGGGTCTCAGAGCAGGGCAGGGGCAGTGGGCGTCCTCTTTTGCTCTCCATCTCCGACCCCGGGGGGTCTGAGTGCGGCTTTCGGGGCAGGGGCCGGAGCTGACGCCGCCGAGGGTCCGAGGACCGCCACCAGAGGCATCTCGGGGAGACCCCGGGAGCCCCCGCGCGCGGGAGTGCGGGCCCGCCCCGATCCCAGGGTGCACCGCGGCCCGCCCCCTCCCCGCCGTCCCGCCTCCCCTCGGCCCCGGCCCCCCTCCCTCCCTCCCTCCTTCCCTCCCGCTGCCGGGAGGCGGGGACGCGGCGGCGGCGGCAGCGGCGGTGGCGACGGCTTGCTTCAGTCGTGTCTCTCTTACTCACTGGGGAACCCGGTGGCGGCAGCACCTTTCGAGGCAGGGACTTGCCTGCCGGAGCCTGAGGAGGGAAAGTCGCGACAAGCGGACGACGGGAGCAGCCAGTCGCCTCAGGTTCCGCCATGAGCTGGGGCACCGAGCTGTGGGTGAGTTGAGTGAGCGAGTGAAGCGGGCGAGCGGGGTGGCTCGTGCCGTCGGCGGCGGGAGCCCCGGGGCGGCGCGGCGAAGAGGTCCCCGCTCCTCTTTGTGCCACCGAAGCCCGTTCGGCTGCTGGAGGCGACGGGGCGGCTGCCTGCGCTCGCTCCGAGGGGCCTGGCCGCAGCCCTAGACGCCCGCCGCCGCCGTCCCCCTTTCCCGCCTCCGCCTGACTTTGCGGACGGGCGCCCCGGCCCTGCGCCGCGCCTTTGTACCGCGCGCCCGACGGCGGGGGAGGGGGGCTATTGTCCCCGCAGGGGCGCCGCTGGGCTCCCCGCGCCGCGCGCCTGGGCGACGCCCCAGCTCCCAGGTACGGGGGGGAGCGGGGTGGCTTTGTTCAGAGCCCGGCCTCGGGCCAGCCAAAGGCCCAACCCACACGCCCATTTCCCTCTCCTCCTGCCTCCGTGCTCAGGACCGAGGGCGCCCGCGACTCCGCGCCGGCCAGCTCCGGTTGCAGCCTCTTTGGGCTGGCGGCTCTGCTTTTGTGACCGGAATTAGGTAGAGGGATCGAGGAAGGAGCGCGCGCGGCTTATCGATTGCTTGATTAGCCTCCCGGCCCCCCCCCTTTTTTTTTTTTTTTTGGTCTTCGCTGCCTTTCTTGGGCGCTGGAGGCACCAGACAATGCCCAATGCCTGACCAAGGTGCAGGTTGGGGGGTGAGGTTGGGGTGGGGTAGGGGAATAGGTCGGAGAATTCGCTCGGGGCGCTACCACCTGAGGGTGGAGGTGTGCAGGGCAGTGATTTCTCAGGTGCGGCCAGGGAAATTCGCGGCATGGGGGCGCTGTCTCGAGCGCCGCCTATACTCTGCCACTCCCCTTTTTATCCCACCTGTGCATATTTTCCGTGCCTTTGTTTGCGAAAATCTCGGGAAATCTCTGGAGGGGGGGGGGAGAGGGGGAGGGAGGAGGAACAAGTTTTTGACAATGCATTAACTGAGATTCGAAGCAGATCGTTTAATTGGAAGACCCAATGTTTTCCCTTTTTCCATGCGTTGTAGATTGGGAATTTTAGAAGTGGCACTTAAAAGATCATCTAGTCACCTACTTAACCAAGCTTCAGGAATCTCTCCTGTAACACTCTGCACAAGTGTTTGCCCACTCTGCAAACACACCATTCCAAGACAAAATACCTCAGGAGCCTCTCCATCCTGTTTCTTAGATAGCACTGATTGTTCTAATAATGGTGAGCGTCATTTGTAAATGAATCAAGTAACACCAGTTAGATTTTCAGGTATTATTGGTCCTTTCTCGTTTGTTTGTATGTTTGTTTATTTGAGACAGTCTCAATATAATAACCATGGCTGGCCTAGAACTCGGACCCCTATAAAGACCAGGCTGTCCTTGAACTCAGATCCACCTGACTCTCCCTCCAATTGCTGGGATTAAAGCCTTTCCCTTTCATTTGTACATTTTATGATGGATTACAGTGTCCGTCAGTGAAATGGAAATGGGTATAGTTTTATTTTCTATTTACAAAATTTATTATTTATCTATTTGGTGCTGGCTATTGGACACAAGACCTCACACATGCTAGACAGGCACACTGCCATCAAGCCGTATCTGTAACCTCTTTTTTTTTTTTTTAAGCTTTAAGTCGTGTATTTATATGTGTCTGACTGAGGGTGCATAGGGCAAAGAAACCAGAGGAGGACATCAGATCCCCCGGAACTGTAGTTGTAAACAGTTACAAGGCTCAGCTTGGATGCTGGGAACCAAGCTCAGATCTCTGCAAGAGCAGCAGGTGCTCTTATCCATGGAGCCATCTCTCCAACCCCTTATTTGTTCAATCTTTATGAGAAGGTATTTTTATTTTTTTGCCTATTCAGATGACCCCAAGCATTGAGTAATCTAGAAGGCAAACAGAATGCTTTAAAAAGGTACCTATAGGGAAACCATGAAGAAATACTACTTAGATTTAAAGAAACTCGCTTTGTATCCTACTACAAAATTTTAAGAAGAAATAATTCTAGGTAAAACAGTGTAATTTTAATGGTCTTATATATATATATAATATATATGAATATAATGTGTAAATAATACATGTAGTCCAGGCTAGCCCAGAACTAGCAGAGACCCTTCTTCTTTAGCCTGCAGAGTACTAAGATTTCAGGTGTGAGTTACTGTGACAGGTTCAAAGTTATTTAAAAGTTAAGAATATGTTACATTCAGGAAGAATTCCAGACCTCCAATGTGTCTTGTAATTTATTTACTTTGAATATTTAAATAATTTCTCAGTAATTTGAAAAGCTGAACAGTGATGGGAATTTAGGTCCAAATTTAAAAATATTTTGAATATAACTTAGAAATCCTAGACACACACTTTTAATTTTTCTATTAAACTTAAGCATTTTTAGTGGTTTCAGGACTTGAGGGGGGAACATTATTATAAATTAATAATGTAGACTCCATTAATACCAACTTAGTATCTAAACCCTAGATAAGTTTAACTTGGTATAACAGATGGGTTTTGGACTATATATAAAATTTCATTGGACTTTGTTTTCAGTTTTTAAAAAAATAATTATTTTTTAAAATTTGTGTGTGTGTGTGCATGTGCATGGGTGCCTACGGAGGCCAGAAGAGGATGGGTGATTCTTTGAAGCTGGAGGTACAGGTGCTTGTGAGTTGTCCCATGTAGGCGATGGATTTGAACTTAGGTTCTCTGCAGCAGCAGTGTGTGCTCTTAGCTGTTGAGCCAGTGTCCCCAGTCGCTGTTTTCAGTGGTCAGGGAGGCTGTTGCGCTTTCTAGTAGGTTGCAGAATAATATAAACACTTAACACTGTTGTCTTTGAGAATTTGATGTTGGGAAAATTTTCATCAAAATTTAAGTATAGGAAATAGTTGTCATGTTTTATCTTTAGAATCACATTACACAAGTTTTTGTTGGGTACAAAAATTTGAGGATACGTAATTTTTACATGCTCAAATTTAAGTCATTTGCTGTAACTGGTGGGTTTTTACTGCGTTATCTCTTGTGTGCATTTGCATGTGTGGATATACATGCATGTGAGGACAGAGGTCAGACTTGGGGTGTTTTTTGAGGAGTCATCCACCCTGTATTTTGTAATAGAACTTCTTGATTTTGAGCTTGCTGATTAGGTGAGCCTAGTGGCCAGGGAGGTGCAGAAGACCACTTGTTTCCGGTTCCTCGGTGCGGGGATTAATCCTGGGCACACATTTATTTACTTTTTGTTTAATCTATCTCTCCGGATTGGATTCAGGTCTTCGTACTTGCAAGGCCACTTTATCAACTTGGATATTGCTCCAGTCCCCCCGCCCCCCATTTTAATCTTTGCTGGGTTTCACCGTGCAGCCTGGGCTGGTCTTGAATTCCTGATCCATTTGCTTCAGGCTCGCAAGTGCTGGGGATGCAGGTGTGCGCCTCCATTGCTCACTTGTTTTGATGCTTCTTAACGTCTTACATTAAATTTTGGAAGTAAAGGTATTCCACAGAACTGCTTTATTTGTGGCACTGGTTTTCAGAACTAACAGTGACTATTTGCTAAGTGGGTTGAATCAGGCATTTGTTGTGTTGTTTTAAGGCTTTATGCATTAACTGTTAGTGTATTCAATCTGCGCTTTAAGAGACTTCTGGTTTTAAATGAGTATTTAAGTGAGGTAGTGACTAGAGTCAACAGCCTGCATTGTTTTCAGGGTACATGATTAGTTACATGGTGACATTTTGGGCGTTATATTTTATATTGACTTTTTTTTTTTAATCATACAAAGAATAGAGGATCATAGCTAAATGTGAATCAGTGATTTCACAAAGTACAGAATAAAGAAGTTGGATTTTTTTTCTCCTCGTTTTTTTTTTTTTTTTTAATGTGAATGAGTGCTTTACCTGCATGGATATATATTCACCATCTGTTTGCCTGGTGTCCTTGGAGGGTGCTAGATCCTTTGAAACTGGAGTTACAAGTGGTTGTGAGCTTGCCATGCGGGTGTTGGGAATTGAACATGGATTCTCTGCAAGAGCAGTAAGTGCATTTAGCTGCTGGGCCATCTCTCTGGCTACCATGTACAGATTTTTTATAATTAATAGCTCCTCTTTATAGCTAAGAGAATCAGAAAGCACCTTTGTTTAGTAAGTTTGATTTGTTAGGAGATGACATTTTAGTTTTCTGATATATATGGGGGGGGGGAGGAGAGAGAGCGCGAGAGAAGAGCATGAACACATCACAATTATATGGTTTACCAAAAATTTGCCACCTGGGTCTTGTAACTAACTTTTTCCCGCCTGTTTTAAATGTTGCCTTTGAGGTTTACTGCCTCCGTCTGCTAATCTCCTGCTAGTCCTGGAAGCTTCTTGCCTCTGTACAATCTTATCCAGACCTATCATATTTTCAGCCTCTGAGACTCGCTGCTGAATAAGCTCGCTGTTTCTGGTTCTTTCTGAACTCTGGCTGGCTGGCTCAACTCAGGTGTTCTGGCTCAAACTCTCCAAGCTGACTAATCCAAACTGGCTTCTCTGTTTCTCACTGAATTGCTCTACTCAGTTTCACTAGCAATTTGTTCTAATCTTCTGGCTCCTTCTCATTCTCCGGCTTGCTCTGTCTTTACCTGCGTCTAACTTGTTCTCTCTCTGCATTCTGTCTCTTTCTGTACAACTCTGTCCTGGTAAACCTGCCTCTGAATTCCCTGAGCTGAACTGCCAAGGATTCAACTCCTGCACTGCCTCTCAACTCATTGACTCAGCCAAACTGCCTGAACAGCACTGATAGAAATCAAGAGATCTGTGAGACTCTCCTGAGTGCTGGGATTAAAGGTGTGCACCACCACACCTGGACCCAAGCTTTTCTTTACTTGAACTTGCTCTATACGGCTGGCCTTCACCTCAGAGATAGATCTGCTTGCCTATGCCTCTTAGGATTAAAGGTGTGTCTGTATTCCAGCAGGATCACACACACAGACCTAGAAGGTCTTCAGATGTGATCGCTTGCCAGAGCAGCCATGTTCTGGATTAAAATCTGTCTGAAGGGTCTGGGAAGATTGCTTAGTTGATGAAGCACTTGCTTGCTCAAGTTTGAGGACTGGATCACCAGAACCTATGCAAAAGTCAGAGGGGGGTGGCAGCTGTCTGAAATCCCAGCTTTCAGGAGGTAGTCACAGGTTCCCTGAAGATGGCTAGCTAGACAAGCCGGAGTTGGTCAGCCTCCGATTCAGGGAGAGACCTTGCCTCAGTAAATAAAACTGAGAGCTGCCCTGTATTTCAGCTTAAGCCATGCATAGTAACTAACAGACTGAAAAGATGTGGCAAACACTGATGTTTGGTCATTCAGCAGATTATAATTTTGTGTTCATATGGTTTGTGTAGTAAATTAGGCTTTGTGAATCTATGCTAAAAGAATCAATTTGAGAGAAATATGAATCTCTAGCAGCTCGTGTGATTTAAGACTATTACTTTTATTTACTTATTTTTCTGTATATAAGTGTTTGTACATATGTCTGTACACCAGGACACACCAAGGCCTGTTGTCTGAGGAGGCCAGAAGAGGGCCTCAGATTCCTTTGAACTGGAGTTATAGATGGTTGTAAGCCACCAAAGGGGTGCTGGGAATAGAACCTGGGGCCTGTGGAAGGGCAGCCAGTAGTACTCTTAACCGTTGAGCCATCTCTCTAGCCCTGACTTTAGAAGTAACCCAAAAACGAGTAGAAAGTGACAACTGAAGGTTAAGACTATAAAACATTGCTTTTTCCTCTGTTCATTTTAGGGAAGGCTTTAGGAAGATTGTTTCACCTAGGTTTTAGAAGAAAAGGGCTGTGCATGTGGGAATTCTCAAGTTCCTAGAGGGCAGAGAGCATGCCTTATTCATTGCTTTTTCATTGTCTGCTTCATTACTGTTTCCTCGGTTATCAGCATGCTTCTTGGCATAGAGCCTGACTCCGATAGGAACTAGAATTAAGTGTTTTCTGGGACGACCTGATTATAGTGGTTAGATTTGACTTGCATTAAGGTGCCTGAAAGTAGTGCTTGAGGAACCAGGCACAGAGGTTGGTCTGGCTGACTGCTTGATTCAGGAACTTGGTATTTGTGTCTATGTCTGTGTAACTATGCATTAACATATTGTTAACCCAGTTTTTGAACCATTAAAAAATCCACAGAAGGAAATCTTGTTTTCTTTAGTAGAAGGGATCACTTCTTCCTTTCATCCAATTTTTAGGTGAAAAAAAGATACATTCCTTTATTTTTATTTCTTTATTTAAATTTTGTATTTATTTTTATTTTATGTCTATGAATGCTTTGCTTGCATGTATATCTGTGCACCATGTGTGTGCCTGGTGATTTTGGAGGCCAGGATTGGGCATTGGATTTCCTGAAACTGGAGTTACAGGACTTACAAATGGTTGTGAGCTGTGATGTGGGTCCTGGGGGTTGAACATTGGTTTTTCTGGAAGAGCAGCCAGTGCTCTTAATTGCTGAGCCATGTCTGTAGCTCTCCTTTAGGTTTTAGAAGATAAAAATTGCATCTATTTTATCACTCCTGCAAAACATTTGTGTCTTCTGTATATTAGTGTGTTATTTATTCTGAAATTGGCTGTAACTTGTATAATATGAATTGTTACTACAACTTGTTAATACTGTTACCCCTTCCTCTCACCTGCCATTTAGTATTTTTACTTCTATATCATTTTAGTTACAGAGCTGTTTCTAGAAGTGAAAAAGCAGTAGGTTTGATTGTGGTACTTTGCTCTATTAACTTTTTTTTTTTTTAAAGCTGATTTATGCACTTAAGAATTTTTTCTTTTTTAAAAATTTAATTAATTCAATCAGATTACATCTCAATTGTTTTCAAGATTTTTTTTTCTTATGTGTATAATAACCTTGTTTTTGAGTGAGACACCACTTTCTTTTTTTTTTTTTTTTTTTTTTTTTTTTTTGAGACAAGGTTTCTTCTCTGTGTATCCTTGGCTGGCCTGGTGGCTGGCCTGGGCGGCTTTGTAGACCAGGCTGGCCCTGAACCGGGAACCGGTGAGATCCACCTGCCTCTGCCTCCTGAGTGCTGGGATTAAAGGCGTGGGCCACCTTGCCCGTGGAGACAGGATACCGCTTTTTAATTAATGATAGAATGATAAATACTTTAAGTTGAAAATTGTGCCTTGAAAGTAGTCTGTAGGGACTACCGGTCATTTTAATATTGTCATTCATACTTTTCAGCATTTTCTTCTTTTGTTCCTGGAATAACATTCTGGTAAAATGCGATTGCTTTTGCATAATTTCCTCTGACTAGTTCTTTGAAACCGCTTTTAGGCTCAGGCATTATAAGATGTTATCTGATTGCTTTGTTAATGTGGGATTCAGCACTTAGGATTTTTATGGAGCTGTTGAGAAAGGCATAATAAAAAAAGGTTTTGTATAAAATATTCCCACTGAATCCAAATTAATATTAATATTTAGGGTTTGGAAGCAGTTTTGCCCTGTGTTCTGTTGTATTTGAGACATTATCTTGTGACCAAGCTGACCTCAAATTCTCCATGTAGCTGAGGCTGACTTTGAATTCTGAATCCTCCTTCTTCCAGCTCGCAGGTGCTGGGGTTACAGGTGTGCCTCTCTGACTGCTTTCTCTTTAATTTCTTGGTAGAACACTAATCAGCCCTCTTTAAAATACCTGTTGAGAGCCAGGCAGTGGTGGTGTACGCCTTTAATCCCCGCACTTGGGAAGCAGAGGCAGGTGCATCTCTGTGAGTTCGAGGCCAGCTTGGACTACAGAGCCAGTTCCAGGACAGCCAGAACGGTTACACAGAGAAACCCTGTCTCAAAAAACCAAACAAAACAAAAACCTGCAGAGGGGATGGAGGTGTGGCTCCATGGTTAAGTGTTTGCTGCCTAGTGTCCAGGTTTAACTTTTAGCACTGGGTGTCAAATCTATTTTATATATGCTTATTGCAATTTAAGAAGCATACATTTATACTTAGATATCCCCATTTTTGACACATTAGCATTTTATTTTTAGGAAGTGAACTTACCTGTTTTGTTTCTGCTCTTCTCGACAAGCAGCTGGCTGTAGTGAGCACTCAGATACTTCTTGACTTGGTGGAGGAATTCAGTGGGTTGCTGTAACTTTGTAATTATGCTCTAGGTACTAAGGTAACTTTTATTTTTTGTATATGTAATTAGTTGGCCTTCCCTGGGTTCTGTACCAGTACAATCAGCCATCTGTGGTTTTTAAAAATTATGTCTGTATAGAACATTAAAGAAAAAACTACTTTCACCCTCCTAGTTTGTTTCCTAAACCACGTGGTATAACAGCTATCTACATAGCATTTATATTGTATTAGGCATTGTTATTAATCTAGAGATAGTCTAAAGCATGTGGGAAATTTTCAGAGTGTGCTTGGGTTATACCAGATATGGTGCCATCGTGTAGAAGGGACTTAAGCATTCATAGATTTTTTTTTTTCTTTCTGTGAGCAGTCCTGGGTTCATCCCAGTATGGATTCTGAGGGCTAGCTATATCTGCTTTAACCTTAGGAGTCTTCTTCATAACTTAAAAATTGAAATCCGTTGTATATATGAAAATGGTCTCAGTTTATTTAGGTCTGGAGGGTCTTGTTTCTTGATTATTTGAGTACAGAATATTTTTGGTCTAAAAAGGAGAACTATGAGCACTTTTTTTTTTTTTTTAATTGCATGCTCCTATAGTTGATGGGTGTTGCCTTTAGGAAGGTCAATATGAACTGATGCAATGAGCTGGGAAAACAAAGCACTGATTTTCATAAAAGTGCTATCATATATAGTATGTGCTCCTGCATTTGTTCTGTCCCATTGTGACACGAGATCTATAAGAACTATCCACCTATGGCTATTGCATATGTGGGAATTATTTTCTTTTGTCATGTGTTAGTCTGGCTTCACCTTGAGCCAAGTTTAAGGTTTTGAAATTTACTTGTGTGGTTATTAGATTTGCTTTCTCTTCCTATGTCTCTTGTTACTTTCTTAAACAAAGATCTACTATTTTTTCAAAACTGTCGATGTTCTATGGCAGACGGAGCTTTTATATATTCATATGTTTTTGGATGTTCATTTTTATATTACTTATAAGCTCATAATTTCATATAGTTTTGATTTATAGTGACTTGGTGCTCTGACAAAGTCCCTGGCAGAATCAATTTAAGGGAGAAAAGATTTGCTTTGGCTCCTGGTTCATAGAGTACAGTCCGCGGTAGGGGCGGGGGTGGGGAGTGGGATGGTGAGGGGTGTGGTGGGTGGGGGGCAGCTCTTGTCAGTGGTGCTGGGAGCTTGTGCTTTGTAGGGTTCCTTTTGTGTCTCTGGCTCAGTAAGCAGTCCAGCTGGAGCTGGGGCTGTAGCCCTCTAGACCTGCCTGAGTGACCCAGTCCCTCAGCCATACGCCATTCCTAATGGTCACCACTGTTTCCCAACAGTTCCACCAGCGGGGGCCAAGTTTTCATATACATAAACCTGTGTGGGACATCACACCTCTAAACTGGAGCACCTTGGCTTGTCTTAGTTGCTTTAGCTTATTTGAAATACATCATAATCTAGAATATCCAGTAGAATTTAGATACTGATCTAAAATAACCTAGTGTGCCATTTTTGGAAACCAGGATTTTCTTATATTGAGATTTTAATATTTGTTGTTATGTTCTTAATAGGTAAGAGCTAATTTATTGTGTATTTTGTTTTCTGAATGTGCCTTTTTTTTTTTTTTTAAAAATACAAGATCTCATGTAGCTTAGGCTGGCTTTAAACTTGCTATATAGCAAAGGCCTTAACTCTCTGATCATTCTTCCTCTACTTCTCGATGGTGAGATGATGGGCATCAGTCCACCGCTGCACTTGGTTTGTGCAGTGCGATGGATTGAAGCTAGGACTTTGAACACTCTAGGCAGGCACTTTTCCATCAGTTTGCATCTTGGAGGATGTTTTCTAACACTTCATTGTCTAGACCAGTGTCACAGCCTTCTGCTGCTGCAAACCTCTAATACAGTTCCTTATGTTGTGGTGACCCCAAACCATAAGACTATTTTTACTGCTGTTTTATAACTAATTTTGCTACTGTTATGAGTCATAATGAAAATAGCTGTGTTTTTTTATGGTTTTAAGTGACACCTGTGAAGAGGTCATTTGACTTCCAAAGGGGTCCCGACCTTCACGTTGAGAAACACTGGTCTAATCAAAGTTTGTTGGTTGGTTGGTTGGCTGGTTTGTTTTAAGGAAAACCTCACTAGACCCTTTCTTCATACCATGCCCACCAAATAAAATTAAAATTAAACAAACAACCCTAAAAACAACAAAATCAGTGGATTAAGGACCTAAACAGAAGACGTGAGACTAAATACCAGGGGAAAACAGACACTTCCGTGACATTGGTCTTGACAAAGAACTTTTTTGTTGGTAGCAGAAGCAACAATAGATACGAATGGGGTTACATTAAACTGCAGAGCCTCTTTCTGCACAGCAAAGGAAACAGTGTTTGGAATGGGCGACTCCTTTTTGCAAACTATATCTGATCAGGTATCTGTGCAGCCTGGTCGTAGGAAGGGGGCTGTGGAAATGGCACAGGGAATAAAGTGCTTGTTGTGCACTGAGGACCTGAGTTTGGCTCTTACTCTGTAAAACATGTATTTGAAGTCCCGGTGCTCTTCTGTGGAGATTGGAGGTGGAGAGAGGAGAATCCTTGGACATGCAGAAGACAGATAGCAGTGTGTGCAGTAGTGACCTTGCTTCGAAGTAGAGGGCAAGAGCTGACCCCTGAGACCGTCTTCTGACCTCCATATATATGCTGTGGTACATGTATGCCTACACGTGCATGCACATCATCACACACACATGGGCTTGCACACTTGCACATACATAAACTGAGTAATCGATCTAAATAAACATAACTCAAAAGTCCAACAGTATATGGAAATATGTTCAATGTCACTATTCATCAGGAGAATGCAGATTGAAATCACAATGAGATACCACCTTGTATCTCATAAAAATGACTTTTAGCAAGATGATGAAAAAAGTGTTGGTGAACATGTAAATATACTACTTTTGTTGGGAATATAAATTAGTATAACATGTAAAAAATAGTATGGAAGGACTAGAACTTCATATGATCTAAAAATGTCACTCTAGGATATATATCTAAAGCATATAACAAAACCATGTTGAAGAGATAGTTGTATTCTATGTTTATTGCAGCATTATTCACAGTAGCCAAAATATAGTTACTTGGTGTTTCCTTCTTCACGTTCTAGTTGAAACTAATCTCCCAGTGCAGCAGTATTTAGAGTTGTCATCTTCAGGAGATGCTTAGGCCATGAGGACATTGCCTTAAGAATGGGGTTGGGGCTCTTATAAAGGACTTGAAGGACAGGAGTTTTCTCTCATTGCCCCTCTACCATCACCATGTGGCAATACGGCACTGAGGGGCCATTTTGGAGGCAGAGAGCAGTTTCTGCAGGCACCAGAACTGTGAGAAGTCAGGTTTTTAAAAAAAAGCTATATTTTATTATTTTAAGTCTTTTACTTATATGTATGTGTGTGCCTGTTGCCTTTGATGTCAGCAGAGGGCATCGGATCCCCTGGAACTGGAGTTAGAGATGGTTGTGAGATGCTATGTAGATGCTGGGAATTGAACCTGGGTTGTCTGCAGTGCAACAAGTGCTCCTAACTACTGAGCCATCTCCATCCCTCAATTCCGTTCTATTACTCAGTCTGCACATCTACCATCAACCTGTAACCTCCACACTTAGACATGAATACGTGTGTGTGTGTGCATGCATTCACTTGATCTACTTCCTCCCTCCCTCCTGTCTTCCCTTCCTCCATCTTTCCCTCTTTCTTGCTCCCTGCCATAGTTCATGTGTTTTTATCTGTTTATTACCTTGCCTATCAGTGGTCTGTTTACTATGCTTTTTTCTTTGTCCTGCCAGAAGGAAAGATGATATTTATTAAAAGTCAATGCTATATTTTCTCCTCTTTCCTTACCTATAGCCTTAGGAAACCATCTTTCTTTGCAGATTGATCTGTTATGGACATCCTGTATAAACAGAACCATAGACTGTGTGGTCACTGCTGATGGGCCATGTTTCAAGTAGCATAGTGATTTCAAAGGTCATCCACGTAGCATTTATCAGTGAGTGTTTCCTTCTTTTATCAAATATTCCATTGTGTGCCTATGCACATTTTATTAATTTATTACGTTTTTCTATTATGAACAATGCTGCTGTGAAGATTTGTGGCTAAGTTTTTTGTTTTTTCAAAACAGGTTTTCTTTGTTACATCTCTTCATCTGCTTTTTAAAAAATATGGTTTTAGTTTAAGATTTCACTTTTACTTTCAGTTGTGTATGTCTATATGTAGGAGTGCAGGCAGTTGTGATCCATCCAGCGTGGATGCTGTGAACCGAACTAGAATCCTCTGAAAGAGCATTGCAGTTGTCATGCTAACAGTGTGGAAATATTACTACTTACGTCTTGGAGGAGGTGGTGGTGTTGTTATTCCCCCTCCCCACAGGGTTTCTTTGTGTAGCTCTGGCTGTCCTGGAACTAGATCTGTGGACCAGGCAGGCCTCAAACTCACAGAGATCCATCTGCCTGTGCCTCCTGAATGCTGGAATTAAAGGCATGCGCCATGGCTGCTCAGCACTATTAAGGTTTTAAAGGCAAGGAGAGGAAACAGTTGCTTGGCACCTACGCAATTTTGACTGAGGAGTACTTGCTGGAATCTATGACTTTCAGTAGAGGAACGTAGGAAACTTGCAGGTTGCTGATAGGCAGAGCGCCAGAGGAATAAGAACCTTGACCTCACTCTTGTTTGTTCCTCTCATAGCCTGAGCCCAAGGAAGAGTCAGAATATAAGAGAATCCACTGGTCAGTCTGCTGGGGTCCAGAGAAGTGGAAGTGGAGATGCTTTTTAGAGAGGCAGGTGACACAGGGCAGAGACACGCTCTGAAGGGATTTATCCAAGAGTGGAGGGTTGTGGAGCTGAGACTGACAGTGGGTGTGCCTTCCCTGTTGCACTCTGTGGGTTCTGTATGTTCATTTACTTAGGCAGAGGCAGGCTGCCATAGTCGCCTAGCTTTTTTTCTTCTTCCTCTTTTAAGATGGGTATGAGCAATTGATCTCCAGTGCTCACACTTAAACTGCATGTGCTTTATTTATCCACTGAGCTGTCTCCTTAGGCCAATAATCAGCGCTCTTAAGTATTATAATGCCTTACATGATCATTTTTGAATTTGGAAACGATTGATTTAGAAATTGGGTTCAAGGATAAATAGAACAGACATTGAGGAGTAAGATGGTGCTGCAGTGTCTCCTAGTGGAGGGTCTATCTTGAGTAAGCGATGGCATGGAGATGCAGAGAAATAGGTGGCTTATTATTATACAAAGTGGGTGTATCCTGTGACTAGATTGAAGATGCCCTGGCACCTTGTATGTACATGTGTGCTGCCTCAGGTATTTGGTATCTATAAGGAGCAACTGCTGAATTATCTGTAAGAACAAAACTCCGAGGCAGATATCTTACATACATGGTAGAAGATGTTGGTCCATGTACTAACAGGCTGTGTGTGTTCATCCTCCAGACTTGTTAGTGAACTTGAATACTGCAAACTACTTCTAGTTCTCTCTAAGCTTTTAAATACTCTGAGCAAGTTGTAGTACAAAGCTGTTACTGCTTCTGGATATGAGAGGAAAAGGAAGAGTGAGCTAATGTGAGTCAATTAAAAGCAAGACACCATTCACTCTAAAACTGAAGATTTTATGCTTGGTAATACAGGTAGATAAGCAGAGAATAAAATTTTGTTTTGATTTGAAAAATCATATTCCTATTTCTATATATGTAACCATATCCTGCCTTAATATATTTCATAGTTAAAACATTTTATCTTGGAAAGCTAAAGGCAGTAAAATATTAACAATAATTTTAATACTTTGCCTCATCTGTTTCTTAGTACATTTTAATTCTTTCTTTAATTCTAAAAACCATTATAAGTAAAGACCATCTAATTATTTCATTGTCAAAATGTCTGGTACTGAGAGTTGAGCCCAGGCTCTTGTAAATGTTAGACAAGCACTCTACGACTGAGCTACACCCCGAGCTGCTGTTTACTTAAAAACCAAAACACAAGCACCCAAAAAACAAAACAAAACAAAAAACTGGTCCTGGGTTTGGTCCTCAGCTACAAACAAACAAACCAATGACATTTAGTTTTTTATGAAGTTGCCTAGACTGGTCTTGAACTTGTAACCCTCCTACCTAAACCCCTGGAGTATCTGAGATTACCTGAGGCACTAGGCTGTGACAAACATATATATAGTTGGTATGAATACATTTTTACAATTGAAAATTTCTAAGACATATACTAATTCATCTTTGTTTAGAATTAGCAAATGGTGTGAATTAAGAATATTTTCAGTTAGGGATAAGTGATGGTATGTAAAACAGAATCCAAAGTGAGTTGCAGGAACTTTCCCCTTATAATTGAGTAGTTGAAGTGAGGTTGTACAGTGTCCGTTTCCTCACAGAGTTGGAAGAGGTGATAGCCTAGATGAGAGCTAGAAAATTTGAGTTTTGAAGATGTAAGGAATGCGGAGTGGTAAGCCAGGGCCCAAGTAGAAAATAGGACAGCTTCCACATGACACCAGGTCAGTGAGAATGATGACATGAGAGAGTCTAATCTATAATCAATTCAGTATATTGGAGTCCAAGTAGAATAAGGAAGGCATCCAGCATCAAGGCAGCTAGCTCCAAGCCTGCTGATGAGAGAGGGAAATGTACATAGTTGTATGGGGGGAAAACAGGGGACTCAGCTTGAAGGAGAAGCAACATGTAACTCAGTACAGGGAAGAAGGTATCTGGGGTGGGGGGTGGAATGTCAGTAGTGGTACTTGGAGATTGGTTATACCCTGAGGATTGTTCAGATGAGTAATTGTATTAGGATACAAAGAGCCAGATTTTTTTCCACGTTTGGAGAATGGGATTACCAATATTCAAAGTGTTGTTAGGTTGGAATTGAAGATTTTGGTGTAAACACTTTTCATATACGTACACACACAGATAAAGCAATGAAAAAGTAAATAAACGTGTGTGTGTGTGTGTGTGTGTTTATTTGTACTCTGATTATTGACAGGCTGAGTAAATGAGATACCCCAAATAGCAGTGAGAAAACTTAGCATTAAATCCCAGATCTAGCCAATGGTCAGAACATTCTCCACAGTTGAGTGGAGAGTGGGATATGACTTTCTCGCATACTCTGGTGCCTCACATTTGACCATGTCCCCTGGAGGGGGAGACCTGGTGGCACTCAGAGGAAGGACAGCAGGTTACCAAGAAGAGACTTGATACCCTATGTGCATATACAGGGGACGGAAATCCCCCTCAGGAACAGTCGTAGGGGAGGGGAATAAGGGGAAAATGGGAGGGAGGGAAGAATGGGAGGATACAAGGGATGGGATAACCATTGAGATCTAACAAGAATAAATTAATAAAAAAAGAGAAAGAAAGAAAGAAAACAAAGTAAGAAACAAAACCAAAAACTAACCAACCAAACAAATTAAAAATGGACTCAGAAGGATACTTGAGGACACTTTATTGATTTCAGAGGAAACATCAAAAAGCTTGACAGGGCAGGCAAACTGGAGATCTGTGCAGGTCCCCAAAGGGGGTAGATGAATAATAAGAGAACCATGCTTTTAGAGTAGAGGTTGAGAAAGTAGTTAGGTTTAGCAGTGGAGGTCCCCAAGCAGCTGCATAGCCAGGGATGGAGAGGGAAGGAAGAGAGCAAGGGAATGAGAAACGAGAATGTTCAGCATATGAGGGCAAGCAGCTTGTGATTTGGTCAGTAGCATGGCTAGCCAGGAGTGTCGCTTAGCAACTGCATCAAGGGAGGGCCTTCTGTAGTTCAAGTGTCATTAAGGGGATAGTATTCTTCTCAGTCTGTCTTCAGGTATATTTTGTTTCTTTAAGCTTCTGGAATCGACAGTTTTCCTGGGGGCTGGTTCTTCTTCAGGTGATTAACAGGCTCATTTGAATTAACTTCTAAAGGGGGAGGGGCAATAGTGTATTTTTGTAATCTTAATATAATCTTTTGGACATTTTAGAATATTATGTGTTTAGTCCCAAGGTAGAACTCAGGTCCCATTCTTTCTACCAAAAATCATTTAACAGAGTGAGTAGGCTGAAATAACTAAAAAAAAAAAAAAAAAAGGTAAAATGAATGATGTGATTGTTGTTTTTTGTCAACTTGTTAGTATTTAGAATTACCATGGAAACACCTCTGCATGTGACTACAAGGGTATTTCCCCAAAAGCTTAACTGGCCTGCTCTAATGTAGGCAGTGCTGTTCTGGTGTTTGGGTTCCCAATTGAATGGGGAGGAGAAAGTGAATAGAGCATCACTTTTCAACTCTCTGCTTCCTCATAGTGGATTTAATGTGGCCAGCTGCCTCATGTTCTTGCACAATGCATAGTTTCCCTGTCATAATGGACTACCCTCTCAAACTTGGAGCTAAACCTTCCTTAAATTGCACTTGTCAGGTGTTTTGTCACAGAATGACAGAAGTAACTATGATAACAGCCCTTCATAAGCAGAAGGAAAGAGCCTTCTCCAAAAGAGCTTCAAAACATGAATTGGAGGTCTTGAGGGCAGAGTGGAATGAGGTATGATATAGAAAGGTCAGCTTGTTTTTGATAACTTCTAAGCCTGTTAATTCTGACCTACTTAACATACTCATCCGATATAAATACTTACATATATATCCTCTGATATAATGCATTATTGATAATTTCTTAATTGTAAATGTGAAGGCCTTCTAATAATACTAGTGAAAATGTGGCATAAAGCATTGTCTGGGTCAACTCTGCTTCTTCCAAAATATAGCAGCATAAATGAGTGGGACTAAGTCTTCTCAGCACTTAGCCATAATTATTTAGTAAGAGCAGCATGAGGTCATTCCTTGGAAATATTCCCAAGAATACACTAACAGCTAAGGATCACTTCAGATTAGATTAGTACCAGGAAGCCTATTTGATTTCTAAATAGTAAATGTGGCTTAGAAGTATTTATTTTACTAAGTACACTGAGTTGAAGCAAGAAAATGGGAAATTAAAACTCATAGAACTTTGATTCAGTTGTATTAGCGCTGTTACCTTGGGCAAATAGTTTCTATGCTTAAGTTTCCTTATCCACAAAGAGTCTGATATTTAAAGTCCTTCTATCCATTAAAGGCCCGTGATTAGATTTTATACTTACTTTGCACCTACCAAGGAGATTAAAAGTCTCTTTTGGAAAGGGAAAAGGGATAGGTAGGCCAGAGTGAAAAAGAAAACGAGCCCAACAAAGAATGCCAAGAAATCAAAGAGGAACCTGCAGAAAGAAGGAAGCTGGCAGTGGTCTGGGTAGTGTTCATGTTAAAGATACATAAAGGCCAGCTCTACTCTCAGCCTCTCTGTTCACTGCTTATGTTCTTTGGTCTCAGAGTAAAGTGTCAGCTCCAGGGGAATGATTCAGGAATCTTACTGTCTGTGGTTTTATTTTCTGCAATTTCAGTTCCCCTTGGTCAGCTGAGGGCTGAAATAGTAAATGGGCAAACACCAAAAATAAACTATCTGTAAATTCTGAGTAATGTGCTGACCTGCAGGGTAGTAGATGGAAGTGTCCCTTTGTCTATAGAATATCTATGCTATATATACTGCCCACCCACCGAGCTACATACCTCTTAATAACTTTATACTGGTCTTGCATTGCAGTGCTTATCTTTTTTTTGCTTTTTTGAGACAGGGTTTCCCTGTGTATCCTTGGCTTACCTGGACTCACTTTGTAGACCAGGCTGGCCTCGAACTCACAGTGATCCGCCTGCCTCTGCCTCCCTGAGTGCTGGGATTAAAGGCGTGCGCCACCACACCCAGCTGCAGTGTTTATCTTTATGTTCAGGAAAACAAAAAGGATAGTGATGCTGACAATTCATATATACCAAAGTGAATCTATGAAGTGTTTTCTTTAGGGGAGAAGGTAAAGTTTTCAATAAAGAATAAGGGAGAATATGACATGAGGATGCTAAGATTTAGCACAATAAGGCTTTTTTTTTTTTTTTTGAGAGGGAGATATCATACACATTTTATTTTGTGTGTGGGTGCACATGTATGTGCATGTAGTGGTCAGAGGACAATCTCAGGTGTCATTCCTCAAGTTTTTCTACCTTTTGTATAAAACAAGGTCTCTAATTAGCCTAGAAGTTTAACAAGTAGGCTAAATGAGCCAACCAGCCATCTTTAAGGGATGCCTATGCCCACTTCCCATCTTGCCTTTGCTGGAGTTAGAAGCAGGTGCCATGTCACGCACCCTGCTTTGCTTTATGTGTGGGTTCTGGAGATGGGCAGTAAGCCTCCTGCCTTAAGGCTTACTGAATAAACCATCTCTTTAGCTTCACTTTCCTTTTTAGAGCCAGTCTCAACTGGCCTCAGATTTACAGTCCTTGTGCCCAAGCCTCCCAGGTGCTGGGATTATAGCTAGTATAACCTGGCTGTGTAACTTTTATAATAGTATGTTGTTATAATACTGTAGTTTAAATTATGTGAAAACACAAGAACACATATTGAGTTTGCTCCAAGATAAAAGACCTGAATCTTGTATGAGATTGAAATTTCCAAATCTGATCTCTTACTATTAGTATTGCACACATTCTGGGGATATTAGCTACTAAAATTAAGTTTACAGTTACTTGATTAATAGCTATCCTTTTCAGTGTCTTTACTTACATCTTATGTCTCAGCATTCTTTCCTTTCATGAATTAAATGAATTAATAATAGATAACCAGTGCCAGGTTCTGTGTTAAATCCTTTACTTATATTTAATCTTTTCCCTTTAAAGCCATGTAGTTGCTATAGTTTTGTAGATGTGGAATCTGTTTTTGTTTTTTGAGACAGGGTTTCTCTATGTAGCTTTGTCTGTCCTGGAACTCACTCTGTAGGCCAGGCTAGCCTCGAGCTCACAAAGATCTGCTTGCCTCTGCCTCCCAAGTGCTGGAATTAAAGCTGAAGTTCAGAGATCAAGTGGAAATACAGAATTAAATAGATCTTGTGAAGTGGGGCATGTGCTTATAATTCTAGTGCTAGATTGGTGCGGGGGAGGCTCCCTGGGGCTCATAGGCCAGCCAATCTGGCCTGATTCATGAACTCCAGGCAAATGACAGAGCCTGTCTCAAATGAGGTGGATGATGCCAAGGAATCTGGGGTTGTTCTTCATCCTCCATATGTATGTCTGCACATGTGCGTGCACGCACACACATACACACACACACACACACACACACACACACAAGAATATGTAAACTCTTACCACTTCTTACTGCTCTGCTGTTTCCCTTGACTTCCTTTAAATCAACCTCACCCCAAAGCTCTTCTTTAAAACCCTATATAAGGGCATGTCAGTCTTATGCTCAGAATTTTCTTAAGGATTTTCAAGTCACTCAGTGAAAGCTGAGATTTGGGGGTAGGAGATACAGATATATGACTGGAATTTTGACCCTCGTGTAACTCCATCTCAACATCAGCTACTTTTCCTTCCTGGCTTTTTAGTTATAGCTTCTTAATCATCATCTTGCTTTCCCTGGAATACACCAAGTATATGTAGCCTAGGGACTTAAATGTTTTAACAGCTGAACTTGAGACTGAACTAGTTTCCAGGTAAAGTAGAAGACAGGGAGTGTGGATAGCTGATCCAGAGAGGCAAACAGAAAGCATGCAGGTGTTTGTGTTTGTGATAAAACGTGTTAGAATGCCAGGAAATGAGACAGGAGCATGACACAGCTCACACAGCTCATGCTACAACCCGCACCAGTTTGAGGAGTTCTTTTCAGGGACCTCTGTTTAGACAAAGCAGAGGTTCTTGACTCTTGCTGCGAAAAGACGTTTGGGATGAGCCAGCATGAAGAGAGTTGAGTTTATTTGGAAGAGATTGACATGTATTAATCTCATAATTAATCTCATAAGAAGGAAGAGAAGCATTCAGGGAAAGGGTAAGACACCCCCAAATGTAGGTGTGGTAGTCACAAGAGATAGTGAGTCTTAAGTGTCTTAGCATGGCTGTTTTGGTGACTTTCAAGTTACATTTCAAAAGGCTGTAAGATCTTTCCACCTTTGAAAGTAAAATTATAGGACTGCTCTGGAGGTGTCTTGGATAGGATTGGGGGGGTCACAAAAAATTGCATAAGGGGTTAAGACCTTTTTTTTTTTCTTTTCTTTTCTGTGAATGAAGTTTCTTGTGAAATTCGTATGTGAGTACTTAGTCCTTAAGTATGATTCCCTACTAAATATCTGCATATAAAAGGAATACTGTATCTCCATGTAGGTAATTTTTAAAGCACATGCTAATTTTGTTAACTTCCCACTTTTCTATCCTACTTCAGAATAGAAATCTTTGATTATTCTGTGTGTGTGTGTAAGTGTGTGTGTATGTATATATATATGTGTGTAAAATAGGAAGTAAAGTGATTATGAGTAGAATGGATATGAGGTGCTGTAAATTTAACTTAAGGGAATAAGGTATGAAATAGTTGGCTAGGATAATAGATAATAGATACTGAATGGACTTAAGCTAAATAGCATTAAAAACCCTTTAGTGTGGCAGACTAGTTTGACCAGTCAGTGTGGTTCTTTCTCTTACCTTTCTACAGTAGCATGAGGAATGGTTGACAAATAACTGAATTTAAGATCAGTGGGGCTGAAGAGATGGCTCAGTGGTTAAGAGCACCGCCTGCCCTTCCAAAGGTCCTGAGTTCAATTCCCAGCAACCACATGGTGGCTCACAACCATCTATCATGTAATCTGATGCCCTCTTCTGGCCTGCAGGTGTACATGCAGACAGAACATTGTATACATAATAATAAATAAATAATCTTAAAAAAAAAAAGATCAGTGTTAAATCTTAGCATAGATTCAGACGGAGAAAGGATTAGCCCAAGACAAAAGGCAGGGGCCTGCAATTCTGGCTGGGGTATTGTAGTGCAAAAATGACCATCGATTAGGATGAGGAAGATTGGGCAACCGGAGAGGGAGATGGGGTTCCTGCCCTTGTCATCCAGAGTTTTGAGACTCCTGAGAAATATGACAGGGGAATTGCCCCATGGAACTGATACCCAGAAGGTTTCATTCTTGTTCCCCTTAATCTCCTTTCCCTCCTATTTAGGGTAGTCAGTTGTAAGGGAGGTGCATGCCTTTAATGAATCCCTAATAAAGTTTAAAAAAAAAAAATCCAGCGTTAAAATTTGACAGTGACAAGGGCAGCGAGCAGTATTTGCAAGGAGTGGTGGTAAGGATGGTGTATGGAACCCAGCGTGTGTAAAGGCTGGAATGAAGGCAGGGGACGGGGATAGAGGATAGTGGTAATATCTTAGTACTGGTTTCTGTGGGGTCAAACAATTGCTGGGCTAGAGTTTTGTGGGGAGACAGAGAAAGGACAAGCCATCCACGGTAGGCCTGCATTTCCATGTAGGTGTGGAGAAGGGGTTATGCTGTAGTATTGTGAGAAGCGCAGCTGAGTAGCTGAATGAAACTGTGGTAGGGAGTTTGAGTTGATAATGCTGAATGAAGTCACTGTGAGCTTAGTATAAAATTGAGTTGAAATTTTAAGTTAAAAGATGCCTGAGTTGCCCAATTCTACCTTAAACCACAACATAATTAAATTGTTATACAAAAGTACATGTGGTAGATGTTGTTGATTGACCCTGAGGCATAATTACTTCCATAAGACATAAGCAGAAAGAATCTTTCTGTGGTCCATAGGACCTCTTTAACTAAAGAGGAGAAAAGTCAGCTGTGTTAGGTCTTTGAAAATGTCTTTGTAGTAGTTTGGTATTCAGAAATGCTGGAGAAACTCTGGCAGGCAAATCAAAGCCATAAAGTAAGTCTAAACTAGGCCAACAGAGTCATTCATTATTCAGCTTTTCAGGCTTCTTCAAATGGAGGTGTCCCTGGTACTTCACCCGAGTACTTTATTAGGACTTCATTTGGATGCAAGGCTGTATCAAAGTAATTATAAAAACAAGAATTGCATATTTAAAAGTGACTTCTAAAAAATCGTAACACTTCATAATAGTTGTATTATACTGAATTATATTTAAGGCAAATGTAGATTAAATAGATATATTTGTGAGCCAGCACATATTATAGTAGATTATTAGAGCAACAAGCATAATTTGAGTTACAGTACACATAGTGTAGGACATTTAAGGTGATGCTGATTCTAGCTCTCAGAATATTTTCCTTTTATTCAGAGGTAAATAAACTAACTTGAAATGCTTTATAAAATTTTTGAAAAACCAGAAGAAGAGCTTTCTTGAATTTAATGTAAGATTAATTTGGGCACACCACTAATGGGGGGCTTTGCTTCACTGAAGTTGTGGTCTGGATAAATGCGTTTGAAAGGCAGAGAATGAGTAAGGCAGGGAACAGAGATGCTGGACTCAGCCAGTAACCTGGGATGACAGACAAAGACAGCGAGAGCAGGGAGTGATGATGGGTTTGCCCTCCTTGATAATGCAGAGATTTTTTATGTTTTGTATGTATGTGTGTTTGTAGATGACCACAAGCCTAAGCAAACACTGTGGAAGTTAGAGACAGCTTTCAGAAGACAGTTCTTTGCTTCCATCACGTGGGTTCTGGGGATCAAACTCAGGTGGCCAGGTTTGGTGTCCAGCACCTTTACCCGCTGAGCCCCCTCTTCAGCCCAGTAGTCTTATTTCTAACTTTAGCTGTTTTCAGAGTGGCTTTATCCATTTTTTACTTTCTCTATCCTTTTCCCAAGTGTATATGCAAGCTCAGAGTAGGAAGATGTGTGATCTTACATCAAAATAATAGATCTGGACCACTGTGTACTAATAAATGATAACTACTAACCTTAACCAAATAATGACATATTAAAGTAGAAAGAAAATGAAATTTAGAGTGAAAATACTGGGTGAATCTCTCAGTTTCAGAAACTTGATATTCACATTCATGAAATGCCATATTTCTAATAAGACTTTGTAAGTGACATCTAACAATATGTGCAAAAGCTTTGTAAATTCCAAAGTAATTTACAAACAATGATTATTCAGTTAGCAATTAAGTGCCTTTCATTTGCCAACGTTTCAGATGAAGTTTATTTTATCATCTCCATTTGTTTTTGAATTATATAAGTATATGAATTATGAAAATTAAATTATTTGATTGAAAACTGTTATATAACAAATAACAATCTTCATTATCTAAGCCTTTTGGCTTTAAAATAACTAAACCAACTTTGCAGTTGATACTATTTTGTTTCTGCAAATTTGACCTGTGAGCTGGATTTCGTAGGGCATACTTACAATCCCAACTCTGGGAATGCTGAGGCAGGAGGATTATGAGATTCAGTTTCCAACATCAGTTAGTCAGCCTATGTATTTTTGGGTCTGCTTAAAGGTGATTCAGGTAAAATAATGAGTAAAATTTAAGAATTTAAAATGAGCGTTTGTTTACCAAATATTTAATGATCAGTGATCTTTATATTCATCTCGTCCCATGTTCATGCCCCTGAGTCCTCTCTCCCCAAGACAGGTCTTGTTATTGTAAACTTACCTGGCCTAGTATTCCCTGTGTTCTTGGGGCTGGCCTTTAGCTCACTGTAATGTCTGTATTATCTTCCCCAGTGCTAGGATTATAGGTTTTATTTCTTGATATATGGCAATTATATATCAAGTTGCTACTCAGTGAACTGTGTGAAATTTAACATAAAAGTAAAGAATGCCTTTTGTATTTTAGATATATTAACTGTTTTATGACTTTTAGTTTGAAGTAGAAGAAAACCTTTACAATAATGGTTATAGCATAGTTAGAATGTTTCTGTCTCAAGACTTGTCCTCCAACTGTTTCTCCTCCCAACTCTCATCTAACTCTTGCTTCCAATAGTTACAATGCAAAGTTTGTTCCACTTAGACTCAGCCTTATATGTTTCTTAGATTTATGGTGCTTTTTCACACTGATTGCGCTCTCTCTCTCTCTCTCTCTCTCTCTCTCTCTCTCTCTCTCTCTCTCTCTCTCTCTCTCTCTCTCTCTCTCTCTCTCTCTGTGTGTGTGTGTGTGTGTGTGTTTATAAAATTGACTTTTATTTGCAACCTATTTGTTAGTAGTCTAGTACTTTTGTTTCTATTTTGATTGTGCTATATTTTTGAGACAGGGCCTGCGCTTAGTCCAGGGTAGATCTTAAACTCACTAGTAGCTGGTATTGAACTCTTGATCTTACTTTAGTCCAACTCTCCAGTACTAATTCTGACTATTTACAGTAACAATTAAACATTGTATGGTTAGGAATACAGTTCAGTTGATAAGTGCTTGTCAAGCATGCAGGAAGCCCTGGGTGCAATCCTCCTGGGCATGGTAACACACACATGTAATCACAGCACTTTGGAGGTGGAAATATGAGGATTAGAAATTCAAACTCATCCTCAACTACATAGTGAGTGTGGGGTTTACCTGAGCTATATGTGACTCTTTGTTAAAAAAAACAAACTAATGAAAATTGCATGTATATGTCTATATATCTATATATAAATTTTTGTTAGAAATTAATAATTGTGGGCTAGAGAGATAGCTTAGTGATTAAGAGTATGTTTTATTCTCAGCATACATGTCGGGAGGCTTATTGTCTGTAACTCCAGATCTAGGAGGATTTCATACTTCTGGCCTCTCTGGGCACCTGTACTCACATGCACACACATCCCTAATTAAAAATAGCAAATAAAATAAATCTTACAAACTGTAAAACTTTATCAAAGAAAATTATATTTTAAAAGATTTTATAACAACTGGGCTTAGTAGCATGCCTTTAAGCCCAGCGCTCAGGGAGGCAGAGGCACATGGATCTCTCTTGAGTTCGAGGCCAGCCTGGTCTACAAAGAGAGTGCAGGACAGCCAAGGCTACACCAGAAAAACTCTGTCTCAAAAAAACAACAAAACAATAAGATTTTATAGCTTGTAATTTAACCACTAATAATGAAATTTGACCATGTTTTCTCAATAGTCTGATTAGTTGAGTTTTAAAATTTTTATTCTTTTAAGGTTTTGTTTGTTTTTCGAGACAGGATTTGTCTGTGTAATAGCTTTGGCTGTCCTGGAACTCCCTTTATAGACAAGTCTGGCCTTGAACTCACAAAGGTCCACCTGCCTCTGACTCCCAAGTGCTAGGATTAAAGGCATGCGCAACCACACCCAGCTTTTTAACGTTTTTTAAAATGATGAACAACCCAAAATACCTTTTAAAAAGATGATGCTTCTGAGGTTCAGTGAGATTAAGCAGGTTCCGGGGGCAGCATGACTGAGGGGAGCAGTGATGCTTACACGGAAAAGTCCAGAGCTCTACCTAGTGAAACTATGTGTGAATGCCTTTGACTAATCAAGAAAATATGAGTAACATACTTTTATACTTTTAAAACAATTTTGTTTGTTTGTTGAAACAAGTTCTCAGTATATGTACTCAGATAGGCTTGAATTCATTGTGTAGCGCAGGCTGGCCTCAGTCATGGTTGATTCTCCTGTGTCCAGCATTCTAAGTGCTGGGAAAACTCCTCAACAGGGGAGTGGTGACTTACTACAGAGCAAACAAGCGTGGTGCATTATGTAAAGCAGGGATCGTAAGAAAAGAGCATACCAGACGACCCACTGTGAAACAGGAAACCACCTAGAGTTCTTCCTGTTGTCTAAAACTCTACTCATGTAAAACACAAGTTAACACTGATGTCTTGGATTTAAAGAGATACTGGGTTAAGTTTAATACATTGAGTATAGGCAAACAATCAGAAATGGCCAAAATAATGCTTGTCATCTTAATATTTTGAAAAAAATCATTTTTCCTTGTTTTTATTTGTTTTTCAAGACAGGGTTTCTCTGTGTAGCCTTGGCTGTCCTGGACTTCCTTTGTAGACCAGGGTGCCCTCGAACTCACAGAGATCCACCTGGCTAGTTTTTGTTTTTAATAAGGAAAAGGCCTCATAAGATTAGGGGCTTACCACTATAGGACTGACTGACCCTACACCAGGTGCCGTCCTGGGCATATTAGCACTTCTGAAGACTTGACTATAAGTCATATGTTCCTATGACCTCTCCGATTTCATAATTTGCTGTAATGGCTCGCAGAACTCAGAGAACACATAACTATTGTTTGATGATGCATGCAGGTAAACAGCATAAGACCAGGCCTGGAAAGGCTCAGCGTGCAAGTAAGACCTTTGGTCCCTGTGGCACATAGCTGTTGTTTACCAACCAAGAAGCTCTCTAAAACACTGTTTATGTTTTTTACAGAAGTTCCATGACATAAGTAAGTATCACTGATTAAAGCCACGGGCCACTGAAAGCAATCTCTAGCCCCTCTTCACATAAGGAGGATGAAAGTTTCAATCCTGTGTTAGCAAGGTTCCTTTGGTAAACACCCTCCAATCCAGGTCACCTCATTTGCATAAAAATCAAGTGTGGTTCAAAGAGGCTGACTAGAAGTTTAAAGATCATGAGTTGCTTTTCATGAAGATTAACAAAGAAGCATGGTTCTGTCACTCAGGGAATTCTAAAGGTTTTAGCTGTGCTAGTAACTGAGGGCAGAGAGGCAAGCAGCATTTCTTGCTTGCTCTTGTGTTACAGATACAGGTAAGTACAACAACACACACCATCCGCAACGTGGCAACAAGCTAAATACTCTTAGAAGCTGCATAGAAAATAACCTCTAAAGAGTTCTGGCTCAGCTGGGGTGTGGTGGCCCATGCCTGTATTCCCAGCACTCAGGGAGGCAGAAGCAAATGGATCTCTGTGAGTTTGAGGCCAGCCTGGTCTAAAGCGAGTCCAGGACAGCCAAAGCTACATGGAGAAACCCTGTCTCAAAAAACCAATATGCGAGTATATTTAGAATCACTTACTGTGAGCCATTAAAGAAATGTGAACATTTATTCTCAGTAATAAATGACTAACAAAAACAATGTTATATGAAAAAACTACCTTAGCTACCAGTAAAGCAGTGTTTTGACTGGAATTTTTCCATTCTGCCACCAGCCCTGTGCTTTGACTGAAATTTTAAAAAGGAACTTGAAATAAGGTGGAAATTTATTCACTTCATTATTTATAGGTAAGGAGAAAATGAGAGAAGTCCATAGAGCATTGAGGCATATTATTATAGTTAATCTCACAAAAGTAACGGTTTCATAGTATATGGACAACAAACTTTTCTGTGCTCCCAAGAGGAATTGAGAGGGACCTTTGAAAATCTGTTTCTCATAAATTTACTGTTTATCTCTTGGATGCTTTGAAGTTGTTTTTTTTTAAATAATTGGTTGTCAGTTATATGCTCACATAATATGCAATTTTGAGAGATGCTGTGTCTTCAAAAGGTAATGTGAAGTTTTAATGGTTAGTGATTAGTTGCTTTTTAAAGAAATCTGAATTATGGAGAAAGCATTTTGCTAACAATGTTTGAAAATGTATCTATCGCTCATCTATGTCACCTACAAATACTATATCATCTATCGGAAGCAAATATGCCAAAGGACAAAATTAAAAAGTAAAGGATTATAATTGACCTGTGATTTACAGGTCTGTATTTGGGCAACACTTCATTCCATAAAATACAAGGAGCATGCTGGGCCTACAGACAGAAGGGCTGAGAAGGCAGAATGGAGCAAAAGGCGGTTTGAATGCTTAAATGCTACTTTCTTGTGGAGCTTGCTAAAGCAGTTGTGCAGGTTAGAACTGGCCTGCTTAGGGACTGTCTGCCTCTCTTTCTGTGTCTTGTAACTTGGTTTGAGCATGGTGAACAGGGAACGTAAGCATGAGCAAACTCATTTTGGTTTGGTCTTTTGGGACCCTGTAGAGGAGCTTAGGCCTGAGCAATGACTGCCAAGTTCTGTTTGTTTTAAAGTGAGTAAAGTTTTCCTCAGTGTTCTCCAGAGAAACAGAATCAGCATACACATACATGCATGTGTACAAAGAAAGGGATTCTGTTTTGGTTTTTTGCTTTTTATTTGCTTTATCAACTTTGCCTTTTCCTATGATGGTGGGTAAAATTCTTCTATTGACAGAATTTGGCCTGTGACTCACTCAACAGTGAGTATAAGAAAGTTCCATAGTGAGTGGAGTGAGAAAATCCAATGAAAAGAAAAGAGTAGAAACTAGCTTTCCTGAGATCATAGACAGTGACAGAAGTCAAGATGTGATCCGATGGATGTCCAGGTGATGAGGGGAGAGCCCTTGTCAGAACAAGAGGCCATTCTTCAGCGCTCCTGAGTGTGTTCTCCTCCTCATCCATCTGCTTATATGTGTGGCCCACAGGAAGTTAGAAGCAAATGGTGAGCTTGTCTGTTATTTCCTGGACCTGATGGCTTTCTCCTCCCAAAGGACAACCCCCTCTCCATTCTTTGGCTGCTCTACTTCTTTGGTTTCTTGAGCCTGTCTTTACAGGTGTTTCCTTTGCTTCCCTCTTCCAGTGCTTGACACAGGGTGTGTGTGCACCATTCTGCGGTCTGAGAGATCTGCGGCTCCACTCACCGAGCCTGGTGCTAGCCCTTTGTGCACAGGGTAGTAGGGAGCACTAACTGCACTGCAGAGATTTCTTTAAAATAATCGTCTTATGTGGTTGTGGTTGTGGAGGCTTGGCAAGACCAAAATCTGGAAAGGATGACCCAGAGAAGAGCTATTGTCTCACACCAGAGGTGGTCCTATCCGTGTGTCCTCCTCATGTAGAAAAAGGTGGGAGGAGCCAGGCTTTTCCCTTTATACCTATTGCTTCTGTACAACTATCAGAAGCTGGTTAAGATATTTGTGGATACAATATTAAGCTGGTTCATCCTGTTCTTGCTTTCCTTTTCTAGGATCAGTTCGATAGCTTAGATAAGCACACACAATGGGGAATTGACTTCTTGGAAAGATATGCCAAGTTTGTTAAAGAGAGGATTGAAATTGAACAGAACTATGCGAAACAATTGAGGTAAGTTCATGTTTTTTTTACTTCTTAGAAATGAAGTTACTCATTTAAACAGCTAAACATAAAAATAATAGTGTTTTGCAGGTTAAAACTTGTACTTTTTATCCAAATCAGTTTGAGTTAGAGAACTAGTGCTTAATTTAGTTAAGTCATTGCCTTGTACCGTGGGGAATATTGACTAGCTAGATCACGTCACTTTGATTGCAGAAAGATGTTTAAACTGCTTAAATCTCAGAGCAGTGGGGAAGCTGCCTAAGCAGCCAGAGCCTGCTGGCTTCTTTAGCCCCTTTCCACCTTCAAGCCTTTGAATAAAAATGGTTCAGTGCCTAATCAAACAAGACCTGGGGTGTAATTCAGTGTTTCACACTTTCACTGCTTGCTGTTATTTGTTTTAGAATTCTTTCTAATGCACTGAACTTGAGAATTTCTAAATCTTCAAAATAGAGTTTGTGTTAAGATGAGCTTCCTTTTATATGTTAAAATATTTTAGGAGTTTATAGCTCTTAAATTTGATGGAATTAATCTTAAGATTTTGTTGAAATAGCAAAATTATCATTCCTTATCACAGTTTTACAGATAGTCTTGCCTGAAGTTGATAAAATAATGCTTGAAATTTGAAGAGTGGCCATTAGAGTTTAGCTGGGCCTTAGGGTGCTTCAGCTTGTTCCAGAGCACAAAACCCCTGAATAGGCACCAGGGGTCGAAAGTCTGGACATATTTCCATCCCTTGTTTCTGTTGTATGTAGATTCCATCCAGCACCCTCCTTTCTACCCTCTCCTCTGGACTTTTCATCTTCACACCGGCACTCCTCGCTGTTACTCTTTTGAGAGAGGATGCATAAAAGTATTCATTGCAGCCATCAGCTGCTCCTCGCTCGCTCCTCACTCGTTCTGAGGAGTTGGCACTGCTGTCTCAAATGCCATGTCCAGTTCTTCTAGCATCTCCATGAAGAAGGTGGTTCAGCAGCTCCAAGTAGAGGTCGCGCTCAACTGCGTAAAGGTTTCCCAACTGCAGACTTGAAACAGTTCTGTCTGCAGAATGCTCAACGTGACCCTCTGCTGACTGGGTTATGTTCTAGTCCAGATCCCTTCAGACCCCAGAAAGTCTGGTCCTTCTTGTAGTCATATATGTCGAGGTTTCTCAAACCGCTTTTCATGAACCAGTGAACATTCGAGAGAACTAAATCTGAAGTCTGTGCAGAAGCGTCTCTATAACACAGCCATGATACACAGTCTTCTACTTGTCAGTCCTTAACATCTGCCTCTCCGGATTTTCATGGATTTCTGTTTCACAAGGATACAATAAAACAGTATACAACATCAACAACAACAACAGAAGTATTCATTGCAGAGAAAAATAGGATTCCCTTCTGAACTACCTACTAACATATGAGTGGTAAAAAAACACTGTTGTATATATCCAGTTTAAACAACCAGGTGTACCAGCTTATTTAAACCTACAAGATTGTTCATATTCCATCCATCAGTATAAAAGGCAGGTTGCAGAATTAAATAGTAGATGTTAGTGCTTGTTTTAATTTGTACGTTATAATTAGGTAAAAATTTGAAATTTCTGTGAACTCTAGGGAACTCCAAGTTCCCCAGTTGTTGCTTTTGTGGACTGGGAGCAGGTAGGTGTTCAGGGAAGGGAGCTGTTTTTTCTTTGCACACTTTTAGGGTAAATTATTTTCAGTGACTTTGTCCTACTACTTTGGTAATTTAAAACTCAAAGAAAAGTAGTGGTATACTTGGAAAGAGTGCCATTACAAATTGCAAAACAAAAACTTGATAATTTATAAGATAAAACTTACACAGTCTCAGATATCTAATTATCCAGGACAACCCCCAGATCTCAGAGGGTTATGGTCAGCTCAGTAACCGGACTGAAGTTGCAGGCTTGTTAGCTGTTGCTCTGAGACTGGTGGTTACTATCATTTCACTTGCTTGCCAGGAAGGAGAGGTATCAGTACTGCATCGAAGGAGGGTGGATTGAACTCACTTATGTATGAAAAAAAATCTGATTTTATTGGGAGAAATGGGCTTTGTTATGTACCCTCTGTGAGGAGTTGTCTCTTTAAAGGAATGTCACACACTTAAGGGATTTGGCACATTTCCATACTAACAGTAGCTCTCAGTCGCTGGGCTGTTGGATAGTGTTGAGGCATTTGGGAGGAGGCATGCTTTGAAGCTGTCTGCTCTTGCCCTCTTTGTGGAGGTTTGCTGCTTTAGATGAATGACTGGGGAATGATTGAGCTGTCAGGTGCTGTTTATGGCGTTGTTTTCTTTCAAAAGGAAGAAGCTTGTCTTGGTTATTTCCTCTTTAGCTACCTCCTCCTATTTTTTTGTTACAGAGGTTGATTTTTAATGCATAGGAAAGTAATACTGCTTGGTGAGGTACACTCTGTTCCCTTATTAATAACTATATTATAATAAAATGTATGATAATGTTAATATATATAGTAACTGCCCACCTCCCATTATTCCTTTTTTAAAAATTCCTTTCTATCTTTTTTATGTTCTTTTTTATTTTTTGAGACAGGGTCTCACTGTAGCTCTGGCTGGCCTGGAACTCAGAGATCTCACCTCTGGTCTGGAGTACCAGGATTAAAGGGTTATGGCACCTTGCCTAGCTGTTCATGTTTTTGATACTTTAGGGCTTAAGTGTATTTTAGTGTTGGATATTGATTGGTATGAAAAAATGGGATAAATACAAGTTTAGAAAATAAAGTCTAATCAAAGACAGTTGATGTCCATTTTGAATGGTGCTAAATGGTGATTACAGAATACTTGGTTTTTTGTTCTTTATTTACGGAGATAATCAACTGAAGTAAGTGTGGGGGGGGGGCGTGAGTGTGCAGGGATCAAATGCAATGCCTGCACATGCTGTGCATACACCACCACCAAGTTGATCTCCAGTGCACTCTTTATTTTAATAAACTTACATTATACATATGGCAGGGATTAATTAAAGTTTCTAAGTAAAAAAGAAGCTGTATATGCACAGTAAGTGTAAGTATATTATTTTCTCTTCTAGTAAAAATAATTGCCATATTATATTTTATCACAGAAGTATGGCTATGTAAAATTATATCCTCCAGCCTTCATATTAGAACACACAAGTGTCATAGTGTGGGATACTAGAAGCAAACTATACTGGAAGGCAGGGAGCCTGTAGACTAGTCTTCTCTTAGAGCAGAAATCTCTGACTTCTTTTTTAACCAGAGACTGCATTATGTGAATTTGTATTTCCATGCCAAGCTGGATAACTTACTGAGTAAGTATACATTGAATGAATGAATCAGTATTATTTCCATCTAACTTAGAATCTTACGACCTTTGATGATGCATTGCTCTGTTTATACACATCACTGCCATAAGGTTGTTAGTTTATGTAAGCTGTTTTTAGGGTAAACTTATACACTTAACATTCTTTTATCAGAATCAGCCATTAACATCTCACTCTGTTTAAACTTTAACTTGTGATTGCTTTATTTCCCTGTATACTTTCCCCCTCTTCTGTTTTAGACAAGGATTTTGTCATAGCCCGGTGGGATTACACGTGTGTCACTGTGCCCTGGTATATTTATATTGCCTGTATAGAGTTGGTCTCCATCAGTCTCTAGGCATCTACTTTACCTCAGTGCAAAGTGGATGCACTGCACCTGAATTGAATCATTGAATGAATTTATTACTTAAATTTCTGCTTTTCAATTCAAGAATATAATCCCTACACTAAAATGTAAAATTCACAAAGGGAAGGGCTTATTTGTTCTGTTGTAGAGTGATTATTAATGTTTAATATTGGTTCATACAATTACTAAGGCGGCAGTTATTCCCTAACCCCCTATTATATAAATTAAAGTCACAGAAACCTGTTAGATTTTTTTTTTTTTAAGATTGTAATGATCTGACTTTATTTTACACTAGATAGGGGGCACAAAGCAATCCTCTTTAATAAAGTTGACAATTAGCTTCACTTTGAACATTTTAACAATGCACATTTAAAAAAAGTATTCATCTTACAAATTGTTCTGCAATCCAAATATACAACAGCTTGGAAAACAACATTTAGAAAACAAAAGCCAATGTAAAAAGCCAGATTAAAACAAGGACAACAGCACAGGCTTGATATGGCTCAGATTTACAGCTTTCTTACTGCATCATCTGTGTCAGAGATCTGTTCCTTCAGCTGGCTCCACTGCTCCGTGTTTAAGGAAATACCTTTTCTCCCTGGTTTCATTTCACCTTCCGAGGCCATCCAATACTCTCTAATATCAATTAGGATTTTTCCTTTAAAGTCCCGTACACTGATGTATCTCATTTTTCCAATCTGAAACATGTTGTCATCTCTGCTGCTGCTGCTCTGCTTGGAAGATGCCAGAGCTCTTGAAGTTTCACCAGGCTTTTGCTTCTTCACAGGTTTTTCTGGAACAACTTGCTTTTTCCTCTTTAACTTTTTTTCAACTTCGCTGTCAGAATCACTGCCTGAAGAGCTTGAAGAAACAAGTTTCTTTGATTTAGGCATTGCTTCGCTCCTGCTGTCCAACAGCCTCTAGGTCGCTCGCTCGTTTGCTCGCTCGGGATTCACCTGTTAGATTTTTAAAAACCCTTAATGTACTGGGCTGGGCAGATATTATCCCTCTAAGCTATCTTGTCTGCTTCCCAGCCAAAATCCCCATAAATATTTGCACATATTTTCTGTTTGGGCCGCTTCTCTCCATGCCAATCGTTAGAGCAAGCTGCTCCCCACCACATGCTTCTAGTGTACACTGACCCATGCTGACCTTTCTTTCCTTCCTTCCTCTCCTCCTCTGCCACCTCCAAGCCCAAGAACCTTGGTTCTGCCTAGTATAAATGTAACTGGACATGGCATAGCCTCTCTTTTGCCCAGTCCAGGCTGTAGACAACTTTAGTTAGCTTAAGGGATAATTTGGGAGGCAAAGATAATTTGGGACACGTCATTTTGGATAGGTGAGAATTTGCTTGCGAAACCTTAAGGATCTGGGGGAGGGAGCAAGCAATTAACATTTGACTACATAGTAGCTTTAGACCAACCCAACATTCTGTTCTGCTCCTTACTGGTTCCTAGAACAGCTTTTGGCAAGAACAAGCTTTGTTTTTCAAAATATTTACTTAATCCTTACTATAGCACTTAATATGTTAGCACCATTTTCCTTTTTTTTTTTTTGGTGGTGGGTAGTGGTGGGGCGGTGGGTGGTGTGAGACAGGATCTCTCTGTATAGCTCTGGCTGTCCTGGAACTCATATTGGCTTCAAACTCACAGAGATCCGTCTGCCTCTATCTCTGCTTCCTGAATGCTGGGATTAAGACTATGTGCCACTGTCACTCAGCTTCCGTGTTTATTATTAACACATTTTCCTTAAATAAATTGAAATTCCAGTACTATTTTGTAGGCTTGGAAATGGATATAGAAAAGTTAAGGGAGAGCTAGTTGTGTTTATCTGTTGCTGCTGAATGTGGGCTCTTAGGTATTGCATTATATTGTGTGTCACCCTTAAGAGATTTACTAGGTCTGTGTTGGTTCCTCACCCCACACCACCACACAGACTTTTGCTGCATATGTTAGTAAATCATCCCCAAACTGAGAGATACATTCTTTCCAACTAACTGATCCATATAAACATAGCACAATAATAATTATAGAAATTTGATGGAACATGCCTTTAATCCAAGGACCTGGGAGACAGAAGCAGGTGGATTACTGTGAGTCCCAGGCCACCCAGGGCTTCATAGTGAGACCCTGTCTCAAAGGGGAAAAAAAGAAATGACAGGTATTTTTTCATAAAGTTGAGGTAAAAGGGGCTAACAGTTCAGAAATCCTTTTAAGAAAATGTTTTTCTCGTTAATGAAGCTTCATATAAACCAGCAGCATTTCAAGTCTGATTGTCTAAGGGACAGATTTGCAGCGCTTTAGTTACTTGAGGTTTTAAACCTCATTTAGAAAGTACTACTTTTTTTTATTTTTATGAAGATTTGAGTAAATACTCAGTACTTTGGTTTCCGCAACCTGTTATAAATTACAGATGGTATATTAGTTTAGTTTCCTCTGATTTTTTTTCCCTTCAATTTTCTCTTCAATACTGTTAACTGTTTTCTCTTGATGCCTTCTCAGAAGAAAAGAAACAACATTTGGGCAACTTTCCTTCAGTATTGTAACTGCATCTTGATATGTGTAGTTGGGTCTCATTTAGCCATCATTAGTATAACTGCTTGCTGTTTAAATCATTGCCTTCTGTTCCTGCTCTTGGGTGCCTTGGAGTTCTATTCAGTCTTTCCTGTTCTTTTGTACTGAAAGAGATGGCTGTCCTTTAACTGTACTAAGCTAGTTGGAGTTCTAACAACTGGATTGTGTTATTTCCGTAAGGATTGTGTTTTAGCAGTTTCAAAGTACCTGCCTATACAGTAGGCTTCCACCTTGTATTGCTGTGGAATGATTTTCTAATAAAGTCAGGCATATCCACTTTCATAAGAACTGCAAGACGTATTTCTGACTATTATATGAAACTGGTTTGTTTGTTTGTTTGTCTGTTTTAGATGAAATGATCTAAACAGAACTTAGGATGTAAAGCATGCAACCTTTTAAGAAAGAAAATAAGTTCAAACCTGTTGGGTTGAATGTGTTCATAGTGAAATTCCCACTGTTTAAGGACCTCATTGTTTGGTTGTTCATAATATCAGATGTGTGTCTTTTATTTGGCCTTTTACCCTTTTCTGGGAGTCACCTCAGGACCTGGGTTCTGTTAGAGGCATTCAAGCAATGGGCCTGATGGCTTCCATTTGATTGGCCTCTGACTCTAACATCAAAAAGGAAAACAAATGATCAAATTTCTTAGTAGAACTTACCTGGAAAATATAATACTTAAATCTGTGGTGTCCATTTATTCTTCAGTCTAAATTGAACCGATAAAGTCTTTTTCCCTATTTTTAACTTACTTGAAACATTTTCTTCTACAAGATCTAACGTTTCCTAAAAAGCCTCATTGTTAGTCTTACAACACAACAGTAATGCCACATTGTTAACGTTCTTTGAGCATAGGCTGTGGAGTGGTTACCCTAACATGCACAGCTCTCACTCATCTATATGTTTTGTGTAGTATATTCTTGACATGTTGAAAATAAGGCAAAATTAGGGCCTGGTGTGTTTTAAAAAAAATGTGATCCTTCATATCTTTGAGCTTGTTGGATTTTTTTTCCCTTTCCCTAAGTTTTCAAGGCACCAGTATTTAAAGTTTCTAATTTTTGTTATGGATGTCTACTTGGCATCCATCACTAGCATAAGTATAAATATTGAGACTGAAGCATATCTTATTTTAAAAAGGTATATTCAGAGTTTGTTCTAGTATTACATCATAATAAGTGGGATAATGACCTATTTTTTAGTTTTAAAAATTGAAGCAAAATAATATATTAAAAATTATCATCTTAACTATTTAAAAGGTATAATTGATCGATATTTAGTATATTTACACAGTTGTGTAGCTATTATTATCACCCATCTTCATAACTTTTCATTCAGAACAGAAATACCCTACTTATTAAATAGTAGCTTCTCAGCCCAACCTCCTTTAACCCTAACAACTACCTTCCTGTAAATGTGAGTACTTTGTACCTTATAGACATATTTGTCATTCTGTGCCTAGTTTATTTCATTTATAATAGTATTCTCAGTATGTAGCAACCATTATATTGACAGTATTCGCGCTATAATACTTTCTTTTAAAAAATATATATCTCCAACAGACCTTTTTTTTTTTTTTTTTAATAGATTAAGGGGGAAAATAGGCATAGAAGTATAGAATAGAAAAGAAATAGATGAGCTGTTTTATTAGTTTATAACCACCAACTAGTATAGAAGATGCCCTGTACAAAACACTTAAGAGTCCAAATGGGGAGTGTTCTTCTGTGAGGCTGCAGAGATCAGTCTCTAGTATTTAAAACTTAGGCTGCAGTTCTTGTTTTTGGATGACTCACTGAGTAGCACAGCTCTTACTTTTAATTAAATTTGAGCAGAACTGTGGCCACTTGGCTCAGGTAGAAGTAGATAAAGTGTTTGGTTTCATGTGTCACATAACAAAGTTCACCCCACAGTGCAGTGCCAAATGAGTTGGACTTGTCTGACTCCTTCTTGATACGTGCCGTGTTATCATTCTTCTATATAACCTTTCTTCAATGCCGGACAAACACACCCGACCAAGATCTGTGGCATCTCTCTGTCATATTTGTGCTTTTTGTTCCTAGATTCTGTTCTTAGGTGGTTACTGAGGAACAGGGGCTTGCTGGCTCTGGTAGGTTCCTAGAGGAGTTTGTCAGACCAGAGAGGAGCTGTTGTTGCTACCTAAGCTATGGTACTTCTCCATTTTCTTCCTTATAAGAATGAATACTATTTTATTATTTGTACATACACATTTTGTTTTTTGTTGTTGGGAATTGGATTGTTTCCACCTTTGATTGTTGTGAAAAAAATTGCTGTGGATGTGATTGTACAAATATCTATCTCTTTAGGATCCTGCTTTCGGGTTGTTTGTTTTTGCATGTCCAGAAACAAAATAGTGGGACTGTGCAGTAATTATGTGTATATCTTTTTAACTTCAAAAAATTAGTTGAAAGTTTCATGCAGTGTTTGATCATATCCACCCCTCCTCTACCTTTTCCCAGATCTACCCCTTCTCTATCCACACAGCTTCGTGCCTCTCCCCTCAAATCCTTTAAGACCAATTTGTGCTGCCCAAATAGTCAACGCTTGTCATAGCTCCACAGTTAACAATAGGATTGTATGCCCAACTACCCTCTCTGTGCTAGGATTTGGTCTGGCTTGGGCTTTCACAGACTTTATACACGGTTTCCCACTACTGTGAGTTCAGGTGTGCACCTGCTGTGTCCAGAAAACAGATTCCCTGTTGTCATCAACTGCCTTTGCCTCTTACACTCTTGCGCCATTTCCATAGTGATCCCTTAGCTGTGAGGTGTGTGTATATGTATGTGTGCAGTCTATCTATCCCCCTTAGTGGCTGAGCATTGTGCAGTCTGTATACCTTGGCCAGTTGTGGGTCTTTATGTTAACCACTGTCTACTGCAATTAGAAGCTTATCAGATGAAGGCTGAGAGATGCAGTGATACATAAGCACAACAGTAAGTCATTAGGAGTTAAATACTGTGTTCACCTCGTAACCTAACAGTACATCTTTCCTAGGCCTGTGAACTGTCTAGAAACAGGTTATTGCCTAGATAATGGTGCCAGGATTAAGTTGTGGAATGGGGCTTAAATCCTGTCAGAAATTGGTAGGCTATTCCCATGATGTTCATGCTACTATCAGTGGGCGTATCTCGCCAAGCTAGTCATTGTAGCCTGCAGGGTTTGTAGTTGGGTGTCATTGATGGCTACTTTTCTTCCCCAGTAGCTTGCCTGCACAGCACCTTGCAGCACTGTGAAAGCTAACTAGTAGGGATGAAGCTTCCAGGTGCCTACAAGCTTGATTTTGCCATTTTATGGCTTAAGTATATGGTGTCTTCAGCAATAAGACCTTACCATCAAGTTCTAGAGGGTAACTGAGAGCAATCAGTGGCAATTGTCTGTAATGTTTGGAGACGTATAGGATCGTACTGACCAACAACTCCCAAAAAAGTAAGTCATTCCTGACATGGGCTTTTATTCTTTAGTCTCTAGTTGGGCAGCATTGCTCTGTAGGGAGCGTCTATAGTAGTAGGTTTTCATGTGACTCTTCAAAAGGTCTTTAGTGTTAATTATTCCTCCCCATAGTCTCTCCTCTATCCTATGCACCCCAACCCTAGTTTGACCCTTTCTGTTCCATTATTTCCCCTTAACCCTTTATATCTGTTGTCTTATCTCTCCTCCCTTAAAAGTCCCTCCCTGCACCTCTTTAGTAATTTACTGACCTCTATAGATATTCCCTGAAGATACAAAGCCAACATGCAGACATGAGAGAAAGCATATGATGTTTGTAGCTCTGGTTACTTCTCTTGGAATAACTTTCTAACTTGATTCATTTACACAAATGTTATTATTTTGTTTTTCTTAATAAGTCAGCAATATTTCATTGTGTTAATATGCCACATTTTCACTGTCTGTCATCAGTTGACAGCACTTAGCTGTTTTCATTTTCTGGCTTTTGTGACTATCTCTAGAGTAGGATTTAGTAGTGTTTTATGTGTGTGTATAGGAGTGGTATAGCTGGAGTGCATGGTGGTTCCAGTTTTTGCTTTTTTGAGGAACCTTAACAATGATTTCCATAGTGGGAGCACCAATTCGCAATTTTTACCATCAGAGACGAAGTTCCTCTTTTTCCACATCCATGCCAACATTTGTCTGTCTGTGTGTGTGTGTGTGTGTGTGTGTGTGTGTGTGTATTTACCTTAGCCATTCTGAATGGGGTGAATTTTTCATTTGTATTTTCTTGTTAACTAAGTATATTGAACATTTTAAAAGTGTTTGTCAGCCATTTGCATTCTATCTTTTGAGAACTCTGTATGGTTAGTTCTGCACTTTACTTTCTAACCGGGTTTGATTTCTTGTTTAGTTTTTTGGAGTTCTTTGTACATATTAGATTCTGTTTGTCAGTTGTATAGCTGGTTAAAAAAAAAATTTCCCTATTCTGTAGGCTGCTTCTTTACCTAAGTGATAGAATCTTTTGCTCTACATTAACTTTCTAGTTTCATGAGGTCCCATTTATTAATGGCTATGGTCTCCTATTGAAGTCAGTCCTTTCCCATGGCAACAAGTTCAAGTATATTCCCCACATTCTCCTCTACAGAGTTAGGATATCAGGTTTTCTCTTGAGGTTATTGATCCATTTGGAGCTGAGATGAGAATCAAGTTTCCTTTTACATGGAGGCCAACACTGTTAGCTTAAAGTGTTATCTTTCCTCCAGCGTTTATTGTTGCCTTCTTTTCAAGTTCAGGTGGCTATAGAGGTGTGAATTTAAATGTGGGTCCTCAATTCTATTCATTGATCAATGAGCCAGTTGCTGTGTTGGTGCTGTTTTCGCTACTGAAGCTCTGTAGATAACTTGACATCTGGATGGTGACACTGCCTCCAGTTTTTTTGTTGGTCAGGATTATTTTGTCTATGCTGGGTTTTCTTGTATTTCCATATGAAATTTAAGGTTGTTTTTTCAATTTTTGTAAGGAATTGGTTGGAATTTTGATGGGATTGCACTGAATCTTAAAAGTCCTGGTAAGACAGCCATTTTTACAATATTAAACCTACCAATCTATGAGCAAAGAGGTCTTTCCATCTTCTTGCATTTATTTTTTCGGCGTCTTAAAGTTTTAATTGTACAAACCTTAAAAGTCTTTGGTTAGGTTTTTTTTCCTAATACAACACACACACACACACACACTTACAGTACACAAACAGAGAGGAAAGTGTTAATGACATCATTTCCTTGGTTTCTTTCTCATGTTGTCATTTGTATATAAGAAGGTTACTGAGTTTTTGTGTGTTAATTTTATATCCTGCGACTTGGCTGAATATAGTCATTAGCTGTAGGAAATTTCTGGTATAGTCTATAGTCTCTTACTTACAGGATCATTATCTGCCAATAAATATAATTCTGCTTCTTTCTTCCCTACTAGTGTCCCTTTATCTGCTTCACTTGTCTTACTATTCTAGCCTAGTGCTATGTTAAAACAGGAGTTGGGAAGTGGACAGCCCTGTCTTAGTCCTGATTTATTGGAAATGCTTTGAGTTTTTCTCCATTAAGGATGATGTTCGCCGTGGGCTTTTTCTATATTGTCTTTAGGGTGTTGAGATATACCCTGTATTCCTATTTCTCCAGGACTTCTATCATAAATGGATGTTGGATTTAGTCAAAGGCCTTTTCTACAAGTAATGAGATGACCATATGATTTTTGTCCTTTAATCTTATTTATGTGGTGAGTTTTTTTTAAATTTACATGTGTTGAACCATCTATCATTCCTGAATCTCTGGGATGAAGCTGACTCGATTGTGATAGATAATCTTTTTTGTGTGTTCTTAAATTTTGCTCCCAAATATTTTGAGGACTTTTTGTCTCTGTGTTCATAATAAATAATTGGCCTGCAGTTTTCTTTCTTTGTTCTTTGGTTATGGTTATCAGAGTAATAATGGCTTTGTAAAATGAAATTTGTAAATGTTCTTTCTTTTTTAATCTTGTGGAATAGCTTTAGGGGCATTAGTGTTAGTTTTTTGTTGAAAGTCTGATGGAATTCTGTACTGAATCCGAATAACCTCTGCCCTTGCCTAAGAAACAAGTGTCTGGTCTGTTTTTCTGTGCCCCTTCCTGCACATTCCCTTAAGGTAGGAGTCCCAGCTACAGCTGGCAACCCTTCCACCCCTAGCAAGCATGCTTGTTCCCGTCTCTAGCAGAAAAAAACAGATATCCCCGGTTTCACTTCCACCTGTGGTGGTATGAATGAGAATGACTCCCATGGTCTCGTATGTTTAAATACTTGGTCCCCAGTTGGTGGATCTATTTGGGAAGGATAAGGAGATGTGGCCTGTTGAAGGAGGTGTGTCAGTGGGGGCCTGCCTTTGAGGTTTCAAAAGACCCATGTCATTCCCAGACTTTCCTCTGTTTCATATTTGTGGATCAAGATGTAAGCTCTCAGCTCTCCCTGCTGCAATGTTTTTGATCAGTCACTGCAAACTCTAATCCTCTGAAACCCTAAGCCCTGAAGTAAATGCTTTCTCTTGTAAGTTGCCTTGGTTATGGTGCTTTATATCACAGAAGTAGTACAGAGTAACTAAGATAACACTTATTCCCACTATGCATACCTGGTCCCTTCTCTGGGCAGAGAGCCAGACTTTCTGTGCCAACTACAATCCTGTTTGCAAGGACCCTCTTTCTCCAGGAAGGGTCACTAATCCTACACCAGCAAATCCATCCACCCATGCAACCTGCCTAAGAAATGTGTCTTGTGCCTTTTTCCAGTGCCCCTTAAAAACAACAACAACAACAACCAAAAAACAAAACAAAAAACCCCACAAAACTTTAGGGATCCCAGATTCATAGAATCAATTCTACCAGAATCTACTGCCTGTGAAAGAGTCCTTCCTGAGCACTCCCGGCAGACCTCTAAAGATGGGCAGTGAGGATCCTCTCAGCTTTACAGGTCTATTTCTGGCCTTAAGAAATCTCACATAGCCAGACCTGAGCTGGAACTACTACTCCAGAAATCCTATTTCAGTATCAATATTCAATGGCTCAAAGAGAAAACCTTGAGCCCCATACAGCTGGTCAACCCACTTGACAAATTGAGGTAACAGGAAAAAGTTTCAAACAGGCAGTCAATAAAAGAGAAACAAGACTTTTCTACTAAGAGACAATACCAACAACCTCTACTTCAGATTGTGTAGGTGTATTGCAGATATACAAATAGGAGTAACCAAAACAAGTCTCCACCAACAGTTAATACTCCCACAGTAATGTTCCCTAAGAAAAGTGACTTAGATGATGTACAAGACAATGACTTCAGAGTGACAGTAATAAACATTGTCAAAGAACCCTAAAGAGAATATAAAAAAACGCCAGAATGCCAATCCTGAAAACACAATAGAATGAAATAATGAGAACAATTCAAGAAATGAAAACAGAATTTAAAGAAGAGTTAGAATCTTGGAACAAAAGCCAAAATGAAATCTTAAAATGAAAAATTCAGGAATTCAAAGAAAAATTTCAGAAAAAAAAATCCCAGAATGTTACCATTTTCTACCAGTTTAAAATTTCTGTTAGAGCAAAATGTAAGTTCTGGAAAAATATGCATCAGCCTATTAAAGAGAACTCATGTCTAGTGAGAGGAACTGGAAAGGAACTCAAATTTATGTTAGAATGGGTGACGTGGAAGAAAAACTATCAGGTCTTGAAGACAAGGTAGAGGAATTGCATCACTTGGTCAGAGAAAATGTCAAATCCAAGAAAACCCAAAAAGGAAACATGCTAAAAAAAACAAAACAAAAACAAAAACCAAAACAAACAAACAAACAAACAAAAAACAAAAGACACTCAAGCCAAAGACACAGAAAATATTTTCAACAAAGTCATAGCAGAAAACCTCCCCATTCTAAAGAAAAAGATGTCTATCAAGGTCCAAGAGACTGTAGAACACCAAATAGGACCAGAAAAAGAAAACACGAATAATACACATGGACATGGATACACACAAGTGAAGTACCACCATATATCATCTCTATTATAATTTCTATATTATACTGTGTTTATAATAGCTTGTGTTTGTGTTAGCTCTTGGTCTGTAGTAACTTATCAAAACATGCCCTATATACAGATCGGCAACTTGGAGAAACTGTTGACCTATGAGAGATAAACATTCTGAAATATAAGTGCATTTTTTTTTTCAGATTTATGCAGAAATATTTTCTTTTAGTTTAAAATCAGCTTGAGTATTTTACATGTGTAAAACAAGCCAGTTTAAGATTTACTTGAACCAATAAGCATGTTCAGTGTAAAAAGCTGAATTTATGAGCATAGTAACTATTTTCTCCATGATAAGAGTTTTTCCTAACTTTAGGCTTTCTTAGAAGACAACTGAAATCAACTTCCTTGAGGGAGTCAACTATTTTGAATGTTAATTTTAATAGTTTTTTTAAACATGTGAAAACAGTATATGTTTAACACAGTTAGATTTGAATCTTTTTCTAGTTCCTCTCACTAGATGTCCTAGGGTTACTATTGCCTTGATAAAACAGCATGGACAGCAGCAACTTGGGGAGTAAAGGGTTTGTTTTGGCTTATGCTCCCATATCATTCTTCATCATAGAGGGAAGTCAGGACAGGAGCTCAAATGGGCAGGATCCTGGAGGCGGGAGCTGGTGCAGAGGCCATGGAGGAGTGCTTGCTCCACATCGCTTGCTTGCTTAGCCTATTTGTTTAGGACCACCAGCCCGGGATGGCCCCACCTACAATGAGCTGAGCCCTCCCCCATCAATCACTAATTAAGAAAATGTTCTACAGTCTTGCCTACAGCCGGATCTTAGGGAGCCATTTTCTCAATTGAGGTCCCCTCCTCTCTGGTGACTCTAACCTTTGTCAAGTTGACATAAAACACTCCAGCTCAATAGATATGAGTACTCATAATAAATTCATGTATATTTTTCCAGAATTCATATTTTGCTACCGTGGCCATTTAATTTGGTGGAAAATGCTAGCACTATGGACTTTGGCATAGTTTTCCAGTAGCAGAATTGGCTTGATTTGAGTCCATTGTGATTTGTGTCTAGTATCTGAGGTCTTCTTCCTCTCTTCTTAACCTGTGTTCTTTCCTCAATAATTAGAGTTCAGATGAGTGGTTTTTGCTATTTTCAGCTGTGTTCTAACTTTGAAGGTTAACCTGTTAGCTTCATTGCAAGTGTTAGAAGCTCAGATTAGATTGTTACTTAGCAAGCAGAGGGACTAACTGTCTTGTGTGACTTAATTGTCTGTGGATCTAGGTACACAGAGAAATGTCTAGTAAATTAGTAGTATTTATTGCTCTTTTCTTGGGTTTTCTTTTCTTTCTGCTGGTCTGATTCCCAAGTAGTCTCATAGGTATAGGTATAGACTCACACTGTTAATCTAACAATTTCAGAAAGAGAACATACCTTCCCAAGAAGCTATTTAAGGATTGACTTTCATTGATCTGGATTAATAGGCCTGGATCATATTAATAAATGCTCTTTAACCATAATTGTGTGGCCGTCTTCGCCATAGCTACATGGATGAGATATATTTTAAAGTATACTGGTTTGTACTGGAATAACAACTTACAAATCCCAGAGACTACACAACTAGCTGAAAGTTTATTTTTGCACTTAATGCTTCAAGTTCATAAGACTGTAGGGTAGCTCATGTGCTAACTCAAGAATCCAGATTGTTTCCATATTGGTCTTATCCTTAAGCTTGCACAGTTGCTTCAGCAGACATTAAGAGATCAGGGAATCATGACCTATTTTATAGAATTGATCATGTGATCTTGAGCAAGAAAAGAAGATGGAAGTGGCCTGGAAGAGGCAGGCAGGTCTCTGAGTTTCAGGACAGCTGAAGCTTCATAGTGAGAGAGACCCTATTTCAAAACACAGAAACAAAACAAACAAACCAACAAATTGGAAGAAAGGTGGAAGGAATGTTGGAAAATGACCAAATTTTGCCTTAATGGTTCAGACCCTAGGTGAGTGGATCTTTTATTGATGTGAGAAAAGAGCGAGGTTTGTGAAAGAAGATAAATTCTATTCAGTAAATTTGAGGAGGTAGCCATTGCAGATGAGTATCTACCCAAGTAGCGTTCCTTCTTTAACCAGATGTGTTATAATTAAGATGTTAAATATAATCCATATTATAGAATTTATCTGTTAAAAACACAATTCAGTGACTTTGAGTATGTTCTTAGAATTATGCAGCCATCATATCTGTAAAATTTGGGGGAAGGAGGGGGGAGTGTGTGCGTGTGTAATTTGGGGGAGGGAGGGGGTAGTGTGTGTGTGTGTAATTTGGGGGAGGGAGGGGGTAGTGTGTGTGTGTGTGTGTGTGTGTGTGTGTGTGTGTGTGTGTATAGGCAGGGCCTCACTATGTATCTCTGGAACTCACTGTATATGCCACGCTGGCCCTGCTTCTTGAGTACTGAGATTAAAGGCTTCCCACCTTATTTTTTGAGACATCTCTGTCTGAATCTGACTGACCAGCTGGCTAGCCGCCAACAAGCTTCAGATATCCAGTGTCCACCTCCGTAGCAGTGGGATTGCAGGTATGCTTGGTGCACGTGGCTCCTTTTGCTTGAGTGCTTGAGATGGAACTCTGGTTCTCATGCTTCACAGCACGCAGAATATAGCCACCTCCAGAGCGCTATAATTTTAGAACATTTTCATCATCACAAAAATAAACTTTGTACCCATCCACAGTAAATTCCTCTTTTTCCTGGTTTGGGCAACTATTAATCTATTTTTGTCTCTGGATTTGCTTCTTCTAATTAACTCCTAGATTTGTCATTTCTTCTTCATACTTCCCTTTCTGGGTTCTCTTTCAGAATGACTGTAGGTTTCACATAATTTCTAGTTTGATAGTTAGGACTCTTCTTTTCTATCATTCTAATACCTAAACTAACTAGTAGCACTTAGTAGCTTTGCCGGTATTTAGGTGAATTGTGAAATTAATATAGGTACTTCAGTGAGTTTTGGTTATGTTTCTGGTCTTAACCACTGGCTAAGAGTAGTTAGTTACTGTTCATTAATATGACTCAGGAGGTTTTTCTGTGTTCCCCATTTATCCTTTCTTCCTCAGTGCTCAACACTCTCGGGTTCATTTTTGATGTGCCAGCAACATAGAGCCCACACTTAGTGTTCTTCATGAATTTCTTTTCTTACTTCCTGCTCTTTGCTCACTGTACTTTCTCTGCTAGAAATCCCCACAGGGCTTTCCAGTTTCCTAATTTCTGTTTACCCCTTTAGGCATAGTCAGAGATTTGGAAATTTTAGTCTTTCCTCTTTACAGAAAGCTGTATTAAGATCTACCTAGTCTCTTCATATGATATTGTTTAGAAATATCTGTATTTCATAGGTCTAGATCAGCAATATTACCTGTTAAAGTGTTTGTGCTGTATAGTTATTTGGAAATTATATGTCCATATATATGTGTGTGTGTGTGTGTGTGTGTGTGTGTGTGTGTGTGTGTGTAAAACATGATGACAGTTTCATGTGTTAACTTGACACAATCTAGAATTGCCTGGGAAGTGAGTCTCAGCGAGAGGTTTGGATCTGCCGGCCTTTGGGGTTGTGTCCGCCAGAGGTGACCGGTCTTGATTACATTGAATGAGGCAAGAAGGCCTGGCTTGGTGGGTGGCGTCATTTCCTGAGTTTGGGTCCTAATCGCACAGTAGTAGAGCTCAGGTGAGCACAGGCATCCATGTATTCATCTGTTCTTGATTGTGGCTCTGTCCAGCTGGTTCAGGTCCCTCACAGTGGCCTGCAGCTGTAAACTGAAAAAGCCCTTTCTCCCCTAGATTTTTCAGGGTAGTATATCATAGCAACAGAAATGAGACTAAAATCACTTGTGTAGTGTGTAGTAATAATTTCTTAAATGTTTATATCTGGTGAAAATCACATATAAGGCCTAATACTTCCCACATGTGTTTTCTAATGATGACTGGACTTCTTGATGACAGGCACTGAACTTTTACGTGGTTTTCACTTCATTGGTGGTAGCTTTTCTTTTTTGTCATAGCGCCTTCTTTATACCTTACCATGGCACTTACCGCGCTGCACTTTGTAATTGCTGGTGTGCCTCTCTCCTTTCAAGAAAGTAGTAGCTCTTGAACATGGGTATCTCTTTCATTTTCGAAGCTTCTGGTAGCTTGCACAACAGCTAGTATGTAGCACATAATTATTTGTTATTCAAGCATGAGACACTGAGTAGGCACGTATAGTCACAAGTTTATAAGTAATGATTTGCCTAGAGAAAGGGAAGTTAAAGGACAGGGATGTGCTTATCCTTTACCGTGAAGGAGGCCCAGGACTGTAGAGGGCGGAGTGTAAGTCACGTGATGATTTTCATAGTAGAGTAGCATAGTAGAGGATGGGGGCCAGCTGTCCTTTCATCCCTTAGCCAGCATCCATATTTTTCTCAGTTACTATTAAAAATATCTGATTTGTCAAACAAAAGAGTGTTAGTTTTCTTTGGAGTGTGTCTTTGTTTCATCACTCAGTTTTATATACAGAATATTGTTTCCATATTACTCCTCTTAGTTTATAGCATAATCTAATTGTAACTATAATATCATAATGTAATGCTGTTAATATTTTAAGGACAAAATGTAAATAATGATTGTGTTAATTATGTTAATATTTATAGATAATTATGTTGCCAGTCTCAATTTTTATGCACAATAGTGTTTTCTGAAATCCTGAATGAAATTGGAAACTTTCATAATTATTTTTATTTCAAAAGTATTGTTCATAAAATTGAAACTTTTCTTCTTCTAGAAATCTGGTTAAGAAGTACTGTCCCAAACGTTCATCCAAAGATGAAGAGCCAAGGTAAATATCTAACCTGTTAGTTATTGCATATTAAAATATTCAGGACATATATAAACTTTATTACTTTGTATTATACTGAAATCATTTCATGAAGTTTTTCTTTAACATTTGTTTTAATAAAAACACAATGTTTATAAAAAAAAGAAGGAACTTAATCAATAGTTAGATTTTTTTTTTTTTTTAAAGTATAGTTAAAAGGGGGATTTCCAAGTAAGATTTAGACCAGAATTCTACTTGAATTGTTTAGTCTCCAGAATAAAGGGATGTTTTCCAAAACTTTATTGTGGAGTGTATTGTGGAGTTGCCATCAGTTTTCTAAGGGGTTTACCTTTCAGGAAGCGAAAACTGCTTGGCTGGTTGGTTTAAAAGAATAATGAAAAATGATGAAATTTAAGGAATAATTTTTGAATCCTGAGTAAAGACTAGAAATTTCTCTTGGGCTTTTTAGAGGTCTTAAACACTAATATGCAGGTGGTTGTAAATTGCAGAGATTAGACTGAACAGCTTTTTTATATGTATCAGTTCTTAGCATTAAGGGATCCCTGTGTGACAGTAAGTTTAGGAGTGTGATCCTTGGTCTGTTCCAAGTAGATATAACATTTTAACACAGCAATTTTCTTTGTTTCTCTCCTTCCCTTCACACACATTTTTACCCTTATTTTTGCCCCCTTTATCCCTCTTTGGTGCCAACCATAATGGTACATTTCCATTCAGGATGTGGGCAGGCATACAGGCAGCTGTATCCAGAGCTGATAGCACAGTTCTGTAGATCAGCCATCAAGATGCATTTGAGTGCTATGATTGGCAGGTTCTGTCCTCGAGAACAAGCACATCATCTCTGCAACAGGTTCAGCTGCCAAGCCTAGGAATCCACCCAGGTGATTCCCAAGCTCAGGCCAGTCAGTGGGCAACTTAAAGATTCCAGTATGTCAAAAGAGCCTGCAGGTAGTATTCTTATTATATTTTGACCCCCAAATACCCCTTTATTTATAAATTAAAGGCTACGGAAAGATACTTTAAACATGTACAACTTGACTTTAATGCCCGATTCTTTCCATATGTAGTTAATTTAGAATGAGCAGATGGAATTTAGGTTGAGTATGTTAAAATTTACCAACATTTAGACCTCAAAAATACCTCACCAAAAAGTTGTAATGAAAGCAAAAATAAATCTCATTATTTTTAATACTTTTTTTTTTTTTTTTTTGCCAGGTTTACTTCGTGTATCGCCTTTTTTAACATCCTTAATGAGTTAAATGACTATGCAGGACAGCGAGAGTTAGTAGCAGAAGAAATGGCACACAGAGTATATGGTGAATTAATGAGATATGCCCATGACCTGAAAACTGAAAGGAAAATGGTAATTTTTGTAATTTTTATCTAATTATAACAGTCTTATGAAATAGTTTTAGACAAATAATTATTTTTATTTTTTAGAAATAAATGTTCAGGGACTGGAGAGATGGTTCAGAGGTTGGGAGCACTGACTGTTCTTCCAGAGGTCCTGAGTTCAGTTTCCAGCAATGACATGATCTCTCACAACCATATATAATGTGATCTGATGTCTTCTTCTGGCCTGCAGGTGTACATGCAGGCAGAACACTATATACATAATAAATAAATAAATCTTTTTTAAAAAGAAAGAAATGTTCAGCACAAAAACTGGTTTTCTATATTACTGAATTTCTTTTAATTAAAAATTGTGAGATCAGAATATACTGTGAAAAAATTTCAGTAACAAACCCTGTGAGATAAGCCTACTAGTTTATAATCTGAATTCTTTTTTTTTTTTTAAAGATATATTTATTTATTATTTATATAGTATTCTCCCTGAATGTGTGCTTGCAGGCCAGAAGAGGGCACCAGATCTCATTGTAGATGGTTGTGCGCCACCATGTGGTTGCTGGGAATTGAACTCAGGACCTTTGGAAGAGCAGCCAGCGCTCTTAACCTCTGAGCCATCTGGCAACATTCAGCTCACAGACCAAATACAGCCTTTCACTTTATTTTTTTTGTTTCCTAAGACCCCATATTTAAAGAATATTTTACATATTAATATGGTTGAAACAAAACTAAAAGTAAATATTCTGTGGCATGTAAAATTATATAAAATTTGAATTTCAGTGTCCATAAAATTTACTTTGCATTCAGTGAGTTTGGTATTTCCTATGGCTACTTTTTCATTGTGTGGACAGACTACTATTTGGCTTGCAACCCTAAAGTGTGTATTAATTGTTACCTAATTTTTTGTAGAAAACCCCTATTAAAAATGATTATTATATTCTTTAATATTATGCCTGTTTCAAAGAATATTTTTAAAGTATTAAAGTATTATCTATAAGGTATAACTTAAAGTTGTTGGCTTTCTTCCTAACTCTAATTAAAGATGCATAACTACATATACCTGTATATATTTTATCACCTTAAAAGAAAGTAAGGAGCCTTTTAAGGATACTGGGATTTAATTAGAATGTAGATGTAATTATTTTTGTTTCTTTGTTCTTTTTGTTTGTTTGCTTGCTTATTTGTTGCTCGTTATAATCTTCAGCATCTCCAAGAAGGACGAAAAGCTCAACAATACCTTGACATGTGTTGGAAACAGATGGATAATGTGAGTTACAGTAATTTACCCCTAAGCCTCATTATGCTGTGCATCTGAGTCCATGTTTCTCAGTGTATTAGTCATAATTTGCCATTTATTGTGTAATAGCCGAAAAGTATAAGCGGAGGATTGATTTTCCTTTTTCCCTATGAAAATCCTAGGACAAATTCTCTAGTCTTCATATCATGGCAAACATTAGGAATATTTATCCAATATCAAGAGAGGTTTGGAGTAGTAGGAAACATCTTGGGAGCCTGTTGCCTGAGGACAGAACCAAGAATGTAGTTCTTAATGGTTTATAAGAACTGGATTCTCCTAACCTCTTTTTAGCATATGAATACTGAGGAGCAAGGGCTGCCTTATAGGAACTGTTTCTTCTTGCTCAGCAGCCTGTATGAACAGTTCTGATAACTTCTAACTGTAGAAAAATAACTTATAGGACAGAGCTAGAAAACATACTGTCTACTTACATTTCCCCTAAGGTCCTTGTTAATGTGGCTTTTCTTAAGGTTTTGTTATACATAAACAAGGTGTCCCCACATAGATACTAGTCTTTGTTACTGAAAATGCTGGATTGAGAGACTTTGTAGTATAAGTCTTTTTAAATGTACAGGTTGCCAAGTGATTGGCTATTTGCTAGCTTTTTTTTTTTTTTTTTTTTTTTTTTGATAGGTACTATTTGCCTTAAGAACTGTGCTAAAGAAAGGGTTTTTGTGGGGGGTTTTGTTGTTGTTGTTGTTGTTTTGTCTGTATTTGATTTATTTAGTTGTGATTGTTGAAAGGACTTTGAGACTGAAATTTTACAAATGTAGTAAGGGACTCTGGTTTCTCTTTATACTGTGCAAATATTTGGTATTTTCAAGGCCTGTGCATATATTTGCTATGTTTTAATGTTTTCCTATTTAAAATGCATATTCAAACTTAGATTCTATTTCTATTTAATGGTCAGTGATTTTAATCACCAATGATGATTTAGAGTTCTTAGGTATATTAATAGTCTGTTTTCATTTTCTTTTTAATTGGGTTCACCAAGACTTTAAGGGAGGGTTTTTAGTTATTAAATTTTAAATTGCTATCAGTGGCATCCTTAGTATTTGTCATCTAATAAGTGGGAGAGAGAGAATGTGTGTATTTTCATGTGCACAGAATAACATACTCCTAAACTTAGGAGGTACAGGTCCCTCTAGAAATGGGGGTTGACATAAATCTGTTAACAATATGTGCTGACTTGCCTTTAGAACAATTGGCAGTTATTAAGAAATGTTGCAAATGTCATAAGAAAGAACGATTACAAAAATAAAGCATTTCAAATGTATATATTTCTTCAAGTCATTACTATTATGAAGAGTAAATTCAACCCTAGTCAACCCTTTACTGCACTGCTCCCTATTTTATTTTTTGTGGATCCTACAGTCCAGTGAAAGAGACAAGTATACTAATTTATGTTCAATATGTAGAAACAAATAATAGGATCCTATTCTTTCTTCTTAGAACAAAATTATAAAACTTAATGTGCCTGAAATAGTTGAAAGGTGCTATAAAGAACTGGGAGAAATAAAGGACTTGAAACAGTTTAAGGAAAGGCTGAAGACAGCACTCCTAGGATGAAAGATGGCATTTAGAAGGAGGGCAGAAAGAGTATTCTGTATTCTGTGAAGGAAATCTTGACGGAGTGGTCAGAACTTAAGAATGTTAATGGCAGATGCTAGGCCTGTCAGTCAGCAGGCTCCAGATGATAGCATACAAGTAGCTAGGAACAGAACTCAGAAACAGCAGCTCCACTAGCGCCTCATGTCCTCTGTTTGCTTTGCTTCTTAGTCTTCAGCTTTGTACTTCAGGCTTCGATGTTGATGCAGATAGCTGCACCCAAGGGCAGGAAAAAGGAACATTTCTTTTCTCACTGTCTTATTTTATCAAGGACATAAAGCTGGCAGAAAGCCCCAGCAGACTTCCTCCTAGGTGTCTTTGATGAGCCTGTGGGGAGAGTGGGACAGAAGCCACAGCTATTTACAGCCTCTGTGTACTGAGAGGCAGGTTCTGCTAAGTAAGGATAGGGAATAGACATGGTTTTCTTTATTGTATAATGATACACAGAGAAAGGAATAGCTTTAAGCTATTTGTACTTGTGATTGTTTGGTGTGGCAAGAAAAATATATGTTTTTCCACAAATAAAATACTTAGTATAAAACACTTGTTTATAAATAGCCTCAGTTTGTATCAAAATATTAAACCCATAGCTATTGGCTTAAGTTTTCTGCTTCTTCTTTTTTTTTTTTTCCTGAGTAATTCTTAGAACATAGACAGCAAAGCATTTTCCAGGCAAGGACTTGGTAGAGGCTTCCTCTGAGGATTCTCACAAGCTAGAGTCACAGATTGGGGGTGGGGTGGGGTGGAATACACAGGGTTTTTCCAAGGAAACTACCTGGCGTTCCTGGTGTTTCACTCAAATGGAAAGACCAGTCTTAGCTAGTCACATCTGTAGAGTTTTTAATGCACATTTAAAATAAGAGCACACAGACAAGGATCCCTAGACACCGCAAGAAAACATCACACCAGAGACCACAATTATATATAGGAAGAAAGCAACTATAGCAACTATGAAAGACAAAAAGCTTAAAAACAAGAACATCCAAAACTGGTATTAATTTTCTCTGTGGAATAGAGGAAGTATTTTATTTCATGGAAATAAAGGTAGGTAACTATTAAAACAGAGGGTGTAAAGGATAAAAAGAACTTCATGGAGGGAGCAATTAAAAAGTCCATTAGAAAGAAAGAAAGATAAAATGAAGACATCTTCAGAAAGTAAATCAGCATAACAGGTTAAAAATACAAAACAACATAATAAAATTAGAAAATTTCATTTAGCAGTTTCTTTTTCAAAATAATAAGCATTCTAGATACAAAAGATGGACAAAAGTAAGTCCAGATGGAAAATGCTTTCAAATGTATAGTCACGAAGTTCTAGAGGAAAGAATTTTCCAGCCTTCTAGTAAGCTACTGCTAACTGTGACTCTGCAGAATGACAGGGAGCTTAATAGGTCCAGATAACAGGTGCCAAGGTCCTTAGGATCATAGCAAAGGAAAGCTCCAAGAAAACAGCTGTGCACTGGGTAGCTGGGGTGAGTTCAGACATAAGCAGATTACAGTGGAAGCCAGGCCTGGTAGCTCATGCCTGTAATCCCAGCACTCGGGGAGGCAGAGGCAGGGGGATCTTTATGAGTATGAGTTTGAGGCCAGCCTGGGCTACAAAGCAAGTCCAGGACAGCCAACTCTACACAGAGAAACCCTGCCTTGTCTTGCTGTCCCTACCCACCCCCAAAAAAGAAAGGAAAAGAAAAAAGAGTTTACTATAGAGATTTAAACAATGTGAGGAGACTGGAGTTGAATTAACAATAAGTGTATATTGAAAATCAAACTTGTGCATATGCAAATACCATGCTTCGGTTGTGAATAGCTTTTAAATTTTTAATTTTTTTATGTGTATAAATGTTTGCCTACATGTATTTATGTGCCCACATGTGTGCCCGATGCCCTCAGAGACCAGAAATGGGTGTCAGTTCCCTGGAATGGAGTTACTCATGTTGTAAGTCAACCTAGTGGATGCTGGGAATCAACTTAGGTTCTCTACAAGAGCTACAAGTACTCTCAGTTGCTGAGCAGTGGTAGAGTCACAGTAACATGAGTTAGATAAAAGTTGAGTGTGGTTGCAGGCAGGAGGATTAAATGCTCGAGGATAGGTTGGCTACACAAGTGAATTCTAGGGGATCTTGGAATATATAGTAAAACCCTGCTATATATTATTGTTGTTGTTGAAGGAAAAACAACACAAAAACACGTTTGTGTCTGTGCTGATAATATTTCTGTGACATCTGACGGAAACAACATAAAACCATTTTGAAGGGACATTTTTACATCTTAACTGTGTTGGGGTCCTACTAAAACACAGAACATGGAGGCAGACATCAAAACCAAGCAATGAAGATTTATTTATAATAAAAATTTTCCTTTTTTGGACAGAGAATTAGATATAAAGTATTTGCATTTTTCTTTATTGTTAATAACAAATACCTGATATTTAAGACATATAACTATTATAACCAATGTAAGTTGGTTATAATAATATATTTAATTTTCCAAATTAGAAAGGACAGATTTTACTTTGAGTTTAGTTCATTTTTACATAATAACCCACTGGTAATATTTAAGTTACTTCTTAAATTAATTTCATTTTCTTTACAGAGTAAGAAGAAATTTGAAAGAGAGTGTAGAGAAGCAGAGAAGGCCCAGCAGAGTTATGAAAGATTGGATAATGATACGAATGCAACCAAGGCCGATGTCGAAAAGGTAAGACAGACAAGCCTACTGAAAAACACTACTAGTACGTATTCATGGCACACACCCAACAACCCTGCTGCTTTGATATCCAAATATTGTCATTATTATATCTAAATCTAAAATATGCAATTATTGCTTACTTGAAGTGGTATGTATTGGTTGAAAAGGAAACATGATAATGTAATATCTTAGTTGCATTCATAATGCTCAGGAGAAACTGGCTACTAGGGTTTTTTTTTTCTTCCCTATTCCAAAATTGGATAAAAAGACAAGACATAGCCATGCAGTATATACATTGGATGTTACTGAATAGTAGTCTTCAGCTGCTTTACAGAAAGGGAGCACTGGACTGTCACACTGTTACCTACGCACTCAGTGACAGTCTTGTCACTGATTCTGAGCTGGCTATTCTGTAGCTGTTTGCTGGTAGGATGCCTTGTAACTGCTGTGTCTTAGCTTCTCCTTTGATAGTGTGTAGTTGTTTCCCTCCACCCATCTTTACTATCCTTTATATTGGCTTCACTAATCTGTTTCACATTGTTGGATTAGAGAGACAAATGCCAAATACATTTTTAAATAATAGTGTTGTAGGTATTTTAGCTTATTAGATAGTCTCCACTTCTAGATAACTGTATTTCTTCAACTGTTCACAGAGGAAATAGCTTGTTCCCTTCGTTACGATCCTTATCTTGCTTCCCTTTAAATTTTCAGTAACCTACTTAGGTACTTTTCTGAAACTGGGTATAATCCTGGTGTAGTTGATCGGTTCTGATTTGACTGTCTCTCTTGTCTGCACACTAAGTTCTTGTCAGTATGACCTGCGTGTGTGTGAATCTAGTCCACCGCATTGTTTGAACTGACCTCCATTGAGTTCATGGCCATCTGGAACCCTGTCTTTTCATGTGTGTGTTGGTTTTGAGGATTTGTCTCTTATAACTTACACTGGACTTTAAATTTGTATAGACATCTTTATCCATTTATAGTTTTGATCCTGCTATTAAAGTTTTTATATCCTAAGTATCTGTATAATTTCCTTCCTAACATGCTATATCCATAATTGATCAATGTTTTACTTGATAGTATTCAGAATAGTAGGAACTATAAAAGGTACCATCTATATTGTACATGAGACACTTCTGATTCACTGTCAAATATTGGTTATTCAGATTTATGTCTCAGGCAGTTTAGAGTTATTTGTTTAGTGGACTCATTTAACATTTTCATTTTATCTTCAGGGATTAACTTTATGTATTAAATAAGCATCTCGAGACCTAGATATAAAATGGCTGCCAGTTAGTTTGGCCTAACCTTTTCAGAATTTCACTGTTCATGGTCTTTATTAGTAATAAATTACACTAAACTTCAACTGTCTTGACCTTGTAAGCTTTGTTCTCTTACACACCTTGCTGAAACCTCTGCCCTAGCCCATGGCAGTCACAGTCAGTGGCTAGGAACTGGAGGAGCTTTCCCCTGCCAGGTCACAAGGACTTGAAGCTAGGACTTGGAATCTTTGTCTCACTCTGTGGTTTGTGGCAGAAGGAGAAAAAGGGGGTGTGCACATAAACATGTCCTTAAGGTTCCATTGTAGAACTTCAGGTTTTGTTTCATTTTGGTTTTTCCCTGTAAAAGTACTTTGATTCTTGGTATTTAGTTTCCATAATGCTTATTTGCAGGAATTTTCTAATATACCATGGATTAAATAGGGTTTTGTGGGTTTGTCTAAGATGTTGGCTACGCTGCTTCCATAGTCAGTTTGTTTCTGAGTTAAGAAGATACAGTTATAGACTAGTGTTAGAAGGTTGTTAAGTAACTGCATCTATAGAAACTAGAGTCAGAAGAGCTGGCATGAGGATCTGTGATAGAGCACTTGTCTAGCCGGGTGAGGCCCTTGAGTTCAGTCCTTAGCAAATGAAAAGTTTAAAAAAAAGTGAGGTATATCCCCAGTATGCTTTGTAATTTATAGCCCTGGTACATTGAATGTTTTTTTCCTTGTAATACTGTAAATCATGCACACCCACGCTTGCGAGCACACATGTACACACACTCACATACACTTCTTCCCACCCTCCCCTTCTTTCTTCCTCTCGACTTGCTATGTTGCTCTGGAACTCTGATGATCCTCTCTTTGCAGCTTTGTGTGTACGTGAGGGTGCTGGTGTGCAGTGTTGCATCTGGGAGACAGTTCTTATTTTATTTCCTATTGGTTTAGAACACTCATGTACACACTAACAGTTTTACAGGGAAGGTACTATTCCGGTGACTTTCTGCAAAAAATTGAATGCAGAACTATTTTAAATAAGTACTGACGATTTATAGAGATTCAAACACTTGTTGAATATCACACTATACAAATATTTTAATCATTATTTACGTCTACTGTGATTTTAGTTTCATATTCTAATAGGATAAAGAAATATTTTTCTACTTTTTAAACATTGTATTTGTTTTTTATCTGTTTTAAAATGTACTGTTTGAAGGTACGACATCATTTATTATTTTCTATATTAATTTTTGTAAGTAGACTTTTGATCGTTGAAAAGAAGACGACACAGGCTGCTGTGATAAGGAAAACATAAGATCTGGAAGCAGTTTTTATGGCGGTTGGCTTATCTATTGACAAAATCTAGCTTTGGTATAGTTTTCAGAAAAGTTACTTTGTTTTTGGCAATTATTTGGACCGTTTTTGCCTGTAGGCCAAACAGCAGTTGAACCTTCGTACACATATGGCTGATGAGAATAAAAATGAATATGCTGCACAGCTGCAAAACTTTAATGGAGAACAGCACAAACACTTTTATGTGGTGATTCCTCAGATTTACAAGGTAAGTTTAGTCTAGTTGAATTCAAAGAATTTTTTTGAGACAAGGCTTCACTGTGTATCCTCCCTCGTTGGCCTGAACTGATAAGGTATCTCCCCGCTGCGCTGGCGCCCCACCCCCCCCCCCCCCCCCCCTTTTCCCGCCATCCCAGGGCTGGGATTAAAATCATGCTTCACTATGCCTAACAAAAGAGTTGAATTTTTAGTTCAAAAAAATTTTTTTTTCAGTTTAGAAATAAAACCTAGGGTCTTACATTATTTTAAGAAAGCATTTTATCACTATAATATAACTCCAGTTCCAAAACCTCAAGTATTAAATCCTAGAAATCAGACAATTTCTAAATTCACTAGTTACTAAGACTGGTGATATATTTCCCTTTATTTATATGTGAAAAGTAGATGTCCTTTTTCTTTTCTTTTTAACTTAATTTAATTTAATTTAATTTTTGGTTTTTCGAGACAGAGTTTCTCTTTATAGCCTTGGCTGTCCTGGACTCGCTTTGTAGACCAGGCTGGCCTTGAACTCACAGCGATCCCCCTGCCTCTGCCTACCGAGTGTGGGCCACCATGCTCGGGCTGCTCACTTTGGCAGCACATATACTAACATTGGTCCTTATTTTTAAACCACAGATGTTATTAGTGTTATAATTCACTAAGACACACACACACACGTATGTGTATATGTATGTATATGTGTGTGTGTATAAAACTATATCAGTAAGTATTTTTGACTATGTAAGGAGAATTTGCTGAGACTGGATATTGTAATCTATTCACCTAGAATTAGGATTTAGTGAGGTTTTTGGCACTACACTACAGTCATTGCCATTAGTGTACACAGCAGCCTGGTTTTGTTAGCCTGGTTTGTCTGTCTGCTTTGCTGGGTCTGCTAGGGCACAGTTGTACCATAAGACCCTGACCTTGCTTAATGATAGCTGTAGCAAATCATGAATCCAAAGTTTTCATGGGAGTTAAATTGCTGCTTTTTCTAGAAAGAAGAGAAAGGAGAAGAAAGGGAGTTAGGGAAACAGTGCTGAATTGAGGGCAGAGATTCTGTGGAAAGAAAGTCAGCCCAACTAGACTTGCTTTCATTTGGAAGGCGAGCATGCAAAGTGAGAGTTGGTGGGCTAGAGTTGGGTAGCAGATTCTGGTCGTTGAAATTAACAGCAGCAAACCTATGAATCCTCCTGTGATAGTATTAACTAGCTAAGTTTTCATATTCTTCAGCATCCTTTGTGTTCGGGGGCCACTTTGGAGCTTGCTTGTAGCACTTGCCATTTTGTGATTTAAACAAACAAAAAAGTTCAAAGGTTTCAAAGTAAATCTGCAGACTTAAGGAAGTAACACCAAAAGTGATGTGAAGTAGATTTTGGGAAAATGAGGAGAAAGGCCAGTGCTGGCCAGGAGCAAGGATGCAAAGATGACTTTAACTTACTGAATGCACCTGTCTCAATATATTTCCCATATTGAATTTGGACTTGGGGGGATTTTACACATACTACCTTGGTGATGTGACTTACCATCTTCCTTTGATGCCCTCAGTTCTGAGCTGCAGAATGTAGTAAGGTCTAAGCCTATGTGTGTGTTATCAGTTGTGGATACTTCATCCAGCTAGGTCGTACTCAAGTACTTTGACCAGTTTAAAGAGTACATCTCAGACTGTGTCTTATGGCCAATTGATGCTAGAATTTGGTTTTCAAATGCAGTATTTCCTGAAAGCATAAAACTACCCTTATTGAAGAGGAGAAGGTGGAAAGAGACATGCAAAAGACCTGGCTGCCAGTTGAATAATGTTGTAGATGATTTTGAATATCAGAATTAAAATCCTTTTTTTCTCCTTTTATTATTTAACAGGCCTCAGACTGTAAGAATTATTAAGTCTATATAGTGCCATCAAAAGGTCTTAAAAGTATATAAGAAAGAGCTCTTTTGGGGGAGGTCAGTAATTGTTCTTCAGAATAGAAAATTCAATTTCCCCTCCTTGTTTGAATTCTGGATTATTAGCAACTACAAGAAATGGATGAACGAAGGACAATTAAACTCAGTGAATGTTACAGAGGATTTGCAGACTCAGAACGCAAAGTGATTCCTATCATTTCAAAATGTTTGGAAGGGATGATTCTTGCAGCAAAATCAGTTGATGAAAGAAGAGTAAGTGCTGTCTCATTGTCTCTGAAATTAATGCATGTGGTGCAGTTGAACAGTTGAAGTTGGTGAGATGGTTTGGGTCAGGGGTAAAGTAACCTAAAGAATACTTGACTTTTAATTATACTCTCTGTATGAGAGAGCCTTGGATAAGTTAGGGTCCTATAATGGCTTGAACTCTAAAATTCTTATTCTTTAAAAGAAGCTTGCAGCCCTCTCCTTTTCACTAATTTTTTAGTTCTAATCCAAGCCTTTGAATTGCGCATTTAAAATATAGTTTGCTGTTATTCTAGTGAAAGTTTAGGATGTAGTTAGAGAAATATAGCATTGTTAGATTAATCTTGAATGTAAGAGTTAGTGCTTGAGCTGAGCAGGAAACAAAGACGTATAGAGTAGTGGTCATGAGGAGGAAGAGGGCATCAGGGATCCAAGGTCACAGCAGTCTTGAGGATCTTTGGTGATTACTATAGAGCTATGTAAACTTTCATTTAAAAATTTTGAAAGCTAATGCACTGTTAGTAAAAATGGCTTAAAAATTTGTTTCTTGTATATAGGATTCTCAAATGGTAGTAGACTCCTTCAAGTCTGGCTTTGAACCTCCAGGAGACTTTCCATTTGAAGATTACAGTCAGCATATTTATAGAACCATTTCTGATGGGACCATCAGTGCATCCAAACAGGAGAGCGGCAAGATGGATGCCAAGTCCACAGTAGGGAAGGCCAAGGGAAAGTTGTGGCTCTTTGGAAAGAAGCCAAAGGTAAAAACCATAAAATCCCATATGCTAATCAGACTCTTACTTAGTTAAGTTGAAAAAGACATTGAATGGATAATAATTTACCACTAATAGAGGAATAATTTCATTCAGCTTGAATGATTCAATTACTCTTTCACTAATTTAGAAAAAAAGTCTTGCACCTTAAGCACTTAATAATGTAGAAGAATATTAACTACGTTTTAATATCTAGTTAAATTACAGAGTTTTGCAATTTCATTTATATATAGTTTCTGTAAGAGTTCTAAGGCAGTATGTTACTATTAGTGCTTTCTACTACAATGATAATTCTTAGTTGAAATGAATGATTAAACTGATTGGTAAATAAATGTCAAATTAGATGTTATAGCTCATACTGCTATAACTTGTTATTATCCATGTGATTTTAATAGCAAGGGCTCAGTGGTCTTGATTAACTTCAGCTTTTAGGAGCCTTTAGTTTACTAAGAGAATCTTGCTGTTAACTTCTTGTTAAACCCCAGATTTTGATGTGCTGCTAATTTTAGGAAACTAAACAAAGCTCAATACTTGGAATATATGAGTGCTTTGTCTTTCTTGTCAGTTTAGTGATTGTCAGACCAGTACAGGGAGATGTGTCCCTTAAGTTTGCTATGCTGTTCTTTTAAAGTATGTTTATTTAATTTAACTTGTTACTTTGATCTTGGCATATGATGTTATATAACATTTAGATCAAATTACCTATGTGTAAGTATCGTTAAAAATACATTTATAGGTAATCCAGGTTAACTGCGTTTTCAGTAATACTGTGCATTCGACAGATAGAGCAGTGAGACCTGCTTTGGTCACATCAAAAAGTAGCTAGAGCAGCTTAGAAAGGTGAGAATACCAAGAGATGGGCTGAGAGGAAGGGTGGATGTGATGAGAAGCTTTTTCCTATTTATGGTAATCAGATGCAGTTTTAGATGTACTTTGTGTAGTAACTTTATAGTTGACGCCTTTATCTCTTGACAAATAAAAGTATAACTTGTATAGAAATCCATCATGATGCTAATAAGCTAAAATCCAGAAAAAAGTTTTTAGTTTAGATTATATCGTTCTCTCTACAATAATTTATATACTATATTTTAATCTATCAGCTTATAAAAAAAGTAAAATGGTATTGTTTAAAAGTAACTGACTTTTTAAAAAAATAATAGTTTTGGCAAAACTATGTTTACTCTCTATTTTCATAGAAAACTTTATTTGAAGTGTATTTTGTGAAAGATATGTTACCAGAAGTAGAATTTTCATTTAGGAAAAAGATATGCACATTTGGCTTATTGATTCCTTTCTTTATTTCCGTATTAGCCACAGTCCCCACCCCTAACCCCTACTAGTTTATTCACATCCAGTCCTCCTAACGGGTCCCAGTTTCTCACACTCTCCATTGAGCCCGTGCATTATTGTATGAGTGAGATAAAAACAGGGAAGCCCAGAATTCCTTCTTTCAGAAGCCTCAAAAGAGGGGTAAGTTTAATAACGGGTTGAAATGCATGATGGCCTAATTGTGTGTGTAGTGTGGCTTTTCAATACTCTCCACCCTCATTATAAGGCTCTCCTGTAAATACATAGTTTAAAATCACCACAGAATTAAGTATAGCTGCCCTCAAATAAAAACAACTCCTCTTTATAACATTTGAAATGTTCAACCATAAAAAATGGTATTATAAAGAGGGTGCTGGGTACAATCATATTTTAGCTTTATTTTTTGTTTATGTGAAATCCATATGTCCACCATTGTCTTGTAATGTATTTACATTTTTAAGACTTTCAGTAATTTGTCACTGGAGTTACTCTTGTAATGGTTTGTCACTAATGCTGACTTCATCTAACAATTTTATAAAACCATGTTTTGTTGACAGTAAAATGTCAAGCTTTATTTTAATTACCCTATTTACTTTTAGATGCATAAAATATAACTTCTAATACCTTAATAAAAAACTAAAAGGCCAATGTTGTAATGGAACACACCTATATATACTTCCAGCACCTGGAAGGCTGAGGCAGAAGGACAAAATTTGAGGCCAATATAGGTTACGTACGAACTTTAAAACCAGTCTTGGCTATGTAGAGAAGTGCTATTTCCAAAAGCAAAAAAATAAAAATAAGATAATAAGTATGTTAAATACAAAGTATTACATGCTAAGTTAATATACTAGGAAGTATTAATAAATATAAAGCCTATAAAGTACTTAGGTGTTATTAAGTAATGTTCATATGGAATTTGTTTTCTTGAACTAAATAAAAACATTTTTACTGGCATTTGTTTTCCCTTTACTTTTTTTTTAATTGACCAACCTTAGACATCAACTACTACTAAGAGTATTCTGTAAATGAAAGTTTATAGAATAGTAAAATTCAAAATTAAACTGTCTTTTAGCAATCACTTATACTACTAATAAATGAGTGATACTCCATTATGTTAGTAGGGTTAATTTTTCTTTTTCTTGGTTCTGAATATTGAAGCTAGGTCTTTGTGTATGAAACATTTACTCTGTTACTAAACTACCCTCCTAGTGCCCTAATTTTTCATTTTTATGTTTGATTTTTAGGAAATGCTATTAATTATACAGCTGTAATTTAGATTAATTTGTAGGATTTTTTGGCCATTTGAAAGACATAGGGTGATAACCATATATAGCATCAGATTATTAACAGCAATAGAGTAATAATATGCTCTTTATCTTTCCTTCTGTAGCTTTCCCCAGAATCAGAGTGCATTTTAGACACCTAAAGAATAAAATATATTTGTTTAGGACAAGATCACTGTTTGTTTGTTTGTTTGTTTTAAAACCTAAACTATTAAGACAACATGACAGACTTCACTGATGGCATTAATACAGAGACTATTCCAGTGTATTATCGTCTCCTTTCAGCCTCCCTTTTCCCTCTCAACTTACCTAACTGTATGTTTAGAGTCAAGGTAATTCATGACTTTTGGAAAGGTCCCAACAGATAAGTTTGTGTTTTGTGGACAAGCATTCTGGCTGTCACTGGCTTTTTATACTTGTATGAGAGATTTTACTTGTGATTTCTTTTGCCTTAGTTATGAGGTAGAATTTTTAAGTTGCTTCTCATAGAGATACAAAGTAAATTTAATTATATGGAAAAATTTAATGCTGTTAGAACTATTGGGCCTGGAGCTAGAATCTTAAATGGGTAGCATTCTTATTGAACAATTTGCAGTTAGAATTTTACAAGTGCAGCACTTAAAATTTTTTAGCTTGCTCATTATTAGTGTTATGTTCATATTTCACTTTAAATAGTCACATTGTTTTTATAATTTTTAGAAAACTGAAATCTCCATGTCTTAGTCACCATAATAACCAGCTAAAGGATTAGAAGACAGAACAGAAGGAAAGTGATGGGGTTGAAACATTTTTATATGCTGATTGATCTTTGGAAGTTTACTAGATAATATTTGAAAATTAATGCTAGAAATAGAGGTAGGTTTTTTAATAATCAGGAACTCCACAAGAAAAGTAAACCTTAATAAACTGGTATTTTTTTACATAGAGTTTTTAGTCCATTAAGCTTACAAGTGTAGGACTTGGGGCGGCTTCTAGCTGCTGAGTTGTATCTTCAATTCAGAAGCTATTTTCTGTCTTGCTGGAAACCGTTTTTCTTAATTAGCTTTTTTAAAGCTCATAGATAGACAGGCAGGCACATACATACATATGTATACACATACACACATATGCCTCCTTTTAAAGAAGAACTGGTATATATAGTCTCATAATTAAGGATTTTTAAAATATTGTACTAGAACTTTCTGTTTGTTTGATAGTGGTGCCACTGGATCTAAGGGATAAGGTTCTATAATTGCCTTCTGTGGTGCCAGGTTCTAAGCTTCAGCGGGTGTTTGGAAAAATACACCTAAACTTTACTGCTTAATACATAAATTAACATTTTTAAATCCATAACTACATTTTTTGTTTTCATAGACACTCCTTTTTTAAATTAGTAGAATTACCTAGTTTATAACAGGAATCTACGTTTGGATTAATTATTCGTAATCTTACAGAGTTTTAGAGTTACTCTTTTAAGGTTTTTTATATTCAGCGTACAGTTCCCAGGGTTTTTGTCTGTTTTAAGATGAAATACAACTAATTTATTTTATTCCTTTACTTAATGCTAGTTCTCTTTTATTTGGCACCACCTTAAGATGCAGTAGTTATATTAAATTTTCTAATTTGTAACCTATTTCTATATGAAAGTCTGGTATTTTTGCATTGAATATATATTATTCTATTGTTTCTATTCTTTTTATAAAAAAAAATTCAGTGAAATTTAACTTTATTTTCTACTTAGTAAAACTAGATAAGCAAAAATAGAAACATTTGATGTTTCATCTATAATTATCCTATTGTCTCTAAAAGATTAAAATATAAGTTAGGAAAGTAATTATTTTAGTTACGAAAACTACTATAAAAGATAAGGTAACTTATTTGACTGTTTTATTCCTTGTCATATACAATTTTGTTAGTGTTTAAAGAATATCATGACTATTATTCCTTAATTTAAAGCTTTCTATTTTTCTCACTGTGAATTTTGCAATAGCAAAATAAGATGATTTTATTCTTTAAACTACTGACAGTCTAAAGAATGTTAAGCTTAGTTTAGAAAGACAATGGATAGCAAATGTCATCTTTTCTTCATAATCATTAATACACATGGCCAACTCATCAGAGATAAGGGGTAGATATTTTTGTCAGATTTTATTAAATTTCTTTCAATTTTCATGTGAAAATTTTATCTGACATGTATTGTCTTTCCTTAAAATATGTGTTTTAGAAAACAGGGGAAATGCTTCATTTCTGAGGGCTACTAAGGATTGAACCTGTGGCCTTGCACATGTGAGGCAAACAGTCTACCACTGACATGTGTCTCCATGCCCCTCAAATGAAGACAATTTAAGACTAGCTAACCGTGACAAGTGTAAAGATTTCTAAAGCTTGATGCATATTCCAGGCCACTGTGTGCGTGCGCTGTGTGTGAGTGTGTGGTTGTGTACGGTACATTCTGTGCCACTTACCTGTTGTCCAATGGTTTTGATATTTTGATTTTATAAAAACCTCTAGTTGATGATCCCTTCAGACTATGTTCATTTCATACTTTTGAAAGGATAAATCTTTATTCAGTTTGCTACAATTGAGGTTGTGAATTTATTGCTGTGTTTTAGGCACATTGATTTCAAAATAAAACGTAGAAATAGAAAATCTATTTTGAAAGGAAAACCCAACCTATATCTTCTTGTCCAATAGTTCATAGAATTTGTGTTTTGTTTTTTGGTTTTTTTTTGTTGTTGTTGTTGTTGTTGTTGTTGATGATGATGATGATAGAATTTGATGCAGGGTAATTCATTTGTTGTTTTTCTTTTTTTTTTTTAAAAATAGCACCTTAGGAATAATACCTTTACCAAACTTTGACATATTTAAGTCCAAAATAATCATTAGTATTATGCAAGCTCAGGAAATGATACTTTCTCTAGTGCACTGAGAAGGCCAGTCTGGTTTTTACACTTTTCATAGATTTCCTTTTATAAATGGCTGATGTAAGAGATTTTTCATTCAGCACATTTCAATGCTTCTGAAAATGAATGACATGAGTAAATGCCTTCATAGAATTCTCCTTAAAAGAAAACACACGATAGTATGATGATTTGCTTTTGGGTTTGTTAATGTAGAAAATATCTGCCCATTATCAGTGTGTGCTTTCTTTCTTTCTTTCTTTCTTGTTTTTCTTTTTCCTCCTCCTCCTCTTCCTCCTCCTTTTTTTTTGATGTGTGTGTGCAAGTAATTTGCTTTCCCAAATGTGCTTAAGTCTTTTTTTCTGGCATAATTGTTTGGATTGTAAAGTGTACAGACTTTATTTTAATATTGTAAAAAATAAAGGTTATTGCATCTTCTGTATTATGATTTCATGTGAATAATTTACCATTTCTTTCTGTTTTCCATTGAACTATTCAGTGGTCGATGAAGATGGTAAGCCCCGTGTGCTAATCTCTATACTGTACCAATATTGATTCATCACAAAAATTTTGTTTTATTTAATTCAGAACAAGTGTGAAAGTTATCCCACATTTTCAACTTGTATTTTATATATATAATTTAATCCATAGTCCAGCATATGCCAATACCTTTTGGGTGTCGTATATTAGAGAGTAATGTGGTTAGCTGTTATCCTCCCAGCAAATTGTGGAGTCCATATCATGTTAAAGAAAATTCACTATTTAAAGATATATGGAGCAAATGTTGATGTTGTACAGGAGTAAAATATAGAGAAATACTTTTCTTTTTAAATTGACTTTTAAAAAAAAAGATCATGCAGATTTAATGCTTACTTTATCATAAAAACTATTAAGTTTGTCCAGAAAAGGAAAAAAAAATTCTGTTAATTTTATTATGGATTCGGTGCTTGTTGGGTAGCACAAGTAATCTATTTTGTGTGAGAATGTGTGTGAGTGTGTGTATCCCCATCCCTCTGTGTTTGAAGTGTTTCTATATACATTTATTTCATACAAATTGATGAATTTACGTTATGAAGAATTAACTCCCAAATTATTGGGCACTTTCTTAGAAAACTATGCACACAGATGTAGAAAGCAGATCACTGTTTTAGACTTTCCTAGTTGACACTTTTGTAAGTTCTAGGTAGTGCGAGGTTGCTGGTTGCCTTTGCATGGCTTCTGAAAGTCCTTGTAAATGAAATGGGACTGCTTCATGTGCTTCTGTAAGCATGGATCATAATGTTGAAATGGGATGTTGGAAATACAAGTGCCTTAATACTTATTGTTAAAATACTTGATACCAAAGTTGCATTAGAGTTAGACAGATATTTGAATATTCACCGTGGATAGCGGCCAGTTTATTATACCTCTCCCCAAGGCCTGCTTAACTGAAATACATTTCTTCATTTCCTTAAATGATTTTCAAGCTTTTCAAATTTATTTTTTAAATATAAATTAGATTATCTTTGTACTGTTACCTGATAGTATAATCCCTGAACCCCAAATTAGAATGAATACAACAAATTATACTGATTATTATCTAGCAAATTTAAATGAACTTTACAGAGAAAATTTTGCTATTCCATTATTTTGTTTAGATTTGGTTGATTGACATTGGTACTATTTGTTGGAGTCTGGTAAAAAACAAAAGCCACTTAAAAAGGGGCCCCCGCTTTAGTCATCATGCCTGTTGAATGCCCATAGTGTATGGGCCACTGGGGAAAGATTTTTAGAGGTTCTTGTTATTAATTAATGGTTTGTTATTACTTAACATTTGATCATGTTTTTTCTGTGACTTTCCTTTTGTTTAAAAGTAAAACTACACAGGTGTGGCGAAGTGGTTTGCTCATTGGGAGCACTGGCTGCTCCTACAGAGGGCCCAGGCTCAGGTCCCAGCACGCACATGCTAGCTCACAGCTGTCTGTAGCTTCTCTTCCAGAGGGTCCAGTGCTCACTTTTATCCTCTGCAGGAGTGAGGTGTATAGACATAGATGCAGGCAGGCACACACCCGTTGTTAAAATACAATAATTTAAAAGCAAATAAAATGTCCTTGTACAAAATGAAATCAATCCATTAAGCATATGTTAAAGGTATAACTAGCCCATAAAGAAAGAATGAATTTTATTTTGTAAGCTTGTCTTAAGCAACACTTAAAAATTTTGAGAAAAATATTCATTCAACCATTTTGAGAAAAACTGAAGGATGCGTATTAATTTTTACAATGTAATATGTTAATACAGGTTATATTAGATGGATTCAGTAGTTAATAATGAGTATTATAGTCTCTAATAATGTAGCTGAAGTAACAATGACTAAAATGACATTTAAGAGTAAAATGGAACTGATTGTGGTAACACACTCTTGTAACTTCAACATCAGGAGACCTGGGAGATCAGCCTGGGCATGGTCTTCAGGAGAAAGACCATCATTAATAGAAAAATGTACACCTGTATACTAACTAGACTCAAAAGCATTGAAACCTTTCTACCCAAGAATCCTTCCTAAAGAAGGACTGTGTCGGTCAGTGCTGGGCATGCTGTCACATGCTTGTAAGGGTAGCACTTGAGAGACTGAGGTTGAGCTATAGACTATAGTTAGCACCTGCCTGCTACCCAACCAAATAAGGAGACAAGTGGGATTCTATCTTTCAGAAACAGCTAAGGTCTGTCATTTGGCTTTACGTAGGGAATATTGGAAGTGTATTCCATGTACAAATGTAATTTCTGATCAATAGACTAATTTTTTAATGATCAGCGTATATTTTGTTGGCAAAGAATGGTCTAAAAATGTAATCATTCAAAAACTAACTGCAGTATTGAAGTTTACTTCTTTAATTGGTTGTCTTCATGCGGTAAGTTGCTTATGTTGCTTGGTTATGAATTTCATATTTTTCTTTTGCACATTCATGGTATTCTAAATGTCACGACTGGATTTATTCCATAAGATTCTATGTAAAAAGTACATACAGAGGAGTACGACAATAAAAACAAGAAATGTTATGTGTTCCCATTTTGTTGTTGCTGTAAGAAAGCTCACATGTGTTTATTTTAACTCTGCCAAGACTTGAAATAATGTGATAGTTATTATCTGTATTTGGTGAGATTTCTCTTTAGTTTTTCTGCCTGTTTTCATGTTTTTTGTAAATACTGAGATTTAAGCTTTTAGGTCTAGATAGATCTTTTTAAAAGTTGAGGCTAATTAAAAATTGAAGTTAGTTTATTTTATAAAGGTGAAGTTAAAAAACAGATATCTGAAAATGTCTTTAATAATGATTTAGACTCTCTTTTCAGGGCCCAGCACTAGAAGATTTCAGTCATTTGCCACCAGAGCAGAGGCGTAAGAAGTTACAGCAACGCATTGATGAGCTTAACCGAGGGCTGCAGAAAGAATCAGACCAAAAGTAGTGTTCCGTTAAGCCCTTCTTTGTTCTTCCTCTCAGGAACTGATGGGACGATGTGTGCACTGATCCATGGAGTTTTCAGAGTCATTCATTCTGGGCTGGGAGCATAGTTAGTGATAAGAGTGCTCACCTAGCCTTCATGGGGACCTGAGTTCAATTCCTATCAGTCTCCCAAAATTATATATCCCAATAGAAACACTTTTTAAAAACTTTTTTAAAAAGATTTGTTTTTTATTTCATATGTTTGAGTGTTTGATCTGCACGCCTGGTGCCTGTGGAAGCCAGAAGACTCTAGAACTGGAGTGAGAAATGGTGGGTGCTGGGAATAGACCCCAGGTCCTCTGGAAGAGCAGTCAGTGATCTTAACTTCTGAGTCATCTCTCCAGCCCCTGAAATACTTTTTTTTTTTAAAGGGAAAAATACACTACCTAAACTATAAAACTTTATGGCTTATATATTATATAAATCAAAATCAAATGTCAAGGGTTTTGTTGTTGTTTTTTATTGCAGAATTTTTTAGATGCCATTGGAATTCCTTTCACAAATTTGTAAAAACAAAACAAAAATACAAAATACAGTAATTCATTGTCAAGAGTAGTTTTACCAGCACCAACCACTTCCTTTTATATATATATACATTGTATAAGTTAAGTATTGGTTGAGAGATTATCACATACACTACACACCAACCATTTTACATGAAGCATTATTGTTATTAAATTCTTTAAAATAGCCATCTGAGCTTGTTCTTCCGATATAAACGGAGAGATAGGACTTAGTTAGAATTGTGTAAGTGTAGTAAATAGGACAAGGGGAAGGGGTATGAGGTAGGAAGTCTTACCTATTTTCTTGTAGTATTCTTTTTTGTTTTTGATTTTTGTTGTTGTTTTGAGACAGGGTTTGTATGGGTAGTCTTGGCTGTCCTGGAATTCTCTCTGGAGACCAGGCTGCCCTCGAACTCAGAGAGATCAGGCTCTTGTAGCATTCTCTTGGTAATGGGGGTGGGGGTCTTTAGAAGTTTCCAGTGGGTGATAGGACATTAGCAACTGTTCAAAAGGTCAATGAACCTTGTATAATGAATGGGAAGATCAGAGATCAGGAGAGGAGACAAGGAGACTTGTTAAGGAACTAACTTGTAGATACTGAGTGAGCTCTATAACATTTGTTTAAAAAAAAAAAAAAACAAGGAAAACACATTGGGATGAATGTAAAGATTTTCCTTATGTATTGTCCAAAATCCACGTGGAAAGTGTCTAGTTGAGTTGGAAATATACATTTAGAACTTTAAAAACTGGAGACAGACACTGGAGAATCATCTGAAGATCAAAACATTCTAAAGAGGAGTGTAGGATGAGATGAGAAGAAACTTCTTGTCATTTATATAACAGACATTTAAGAGTTGAACCAAGGAGAAGAAGCTAGTGAATGACAGCTAAGAAAGCAGAGGCGAGGAGGAAAAAAGTAAAACAACCCTTAGGTCAAGAAGGAAAAGAATGGTAAGGAGTATTAGTCAGCAGTGTCAGGTGCTAGCGTCAGACAGCACCGATTGGACATAATCTATAATAATGTGACTAGTGAAGAGGAGGCAGGCTAACAGGAATTGGCAAGGAGCTAAAGGAGTGCACAGCTAAAGATGGTGTTACAATTTTAGCACAGATGAGTGGGAAGACAGTGATGCTGTGGGAAATGAGATAAGGAATGCTGGTGGAATGCTAATGGGTGAAAATACAGTGGGTTTGACTTAGAACCAGGCATGGTGGTACAGGTCTGTAGCCCTAGCACGTGGGAAGAGCACGAGTTTAAGGCCAACCTGGACTACCTAGCAAGACCCTGTCTCAAAACAAGTCAAAGTCATGAATTTGATTAGGGAAAGAATGAATGTAAAAGCAGTGTGGAATATTCTACCAGCTATTTATTAAGCCCGTGTATGTATAAGTTATGTAATGAAACATGAGAAATAGTGGGGTTCTTTTTTGTATTAGTCTTTTAAATAGCACACACACATTTTGAAGGTCCTTCCTTAAATTACTACTGTGATTGTATATATATAGTCATATACATAAATATATTTATAGTCAGCTTTATATAAGTTGTCCTTAATTAGGATACAGTTATCTAAACTTAGAAATATGACTTTTTAAGGTACAGATAAACTTTAGTCCCCAAAGACAAATGAAACTCTCAAAGCACATGAAATGGATGTTTACCTTTGTGGTTTTCTTCTGTTTCTCAGAGAAGCACTCAACAAAATGAAGGACGTGTATGAGAAAAATCCACAAATGGGGGATCCAGGAAGTTTGCAACCTAAATTAGCAGAAACCATGAATAACATTGACCGCTTACGAATGGAAATCCACAAGAATGAGGTACATTTGTTAATTTAGCAGTCTGAGATAAAAGTGTACTTTTAAATATTTTATCAACTTTATTGTAATAGATTGGATTTTTGCCAGATTTATATACCAATATTTACATTTAATTTTAGAATTTCTGAATTGAAAGTATATTATTATGGTATATCGTTATCAAATCAATAGCCTAATTATATAAAACTAAACATAAGTGCTCGCTTTGGCAGCACCATATATACTAAAATTGTAAGGATACAGAGAAAATTAGCATGGCCCTATGTAAGGATGATACTCAAATTCACAAAGCAGTCCATATTCAAAAAGCAAGAAAACTAAATATACTGTTTTTTAAAAAATCAACTATAAAGGGTCGGGCGGTGGTGGCATTCACCTTTAATCCCAGTGCTTAGGAAGGAGATGCAGGCAGATCACTGTGAGTTTGAGGCCAGCCTGGTCTACAGAGCAAGTTCCAGGACAGCCAGGGCCACAGAGAAACCCTCTCTTCGAAAAACAAAAATAAAAAATAAAAATCAGCTATCAACTGTAAAGTTAATCACTATATACATTGGAATAAAAAATTGTCTAAGAACCATAAAGTCTCAAAGTGCATTTAAATTCAGAGTGCCTTAGGAGCTTTTGAACTTACTGAAATGTGTCTGTTTTTTTCTGAAGGCATGGCTCTCTGAAGTTGAAGGCAAAACAGGTGGGAGAGGAGACAGAAGACACAGTAGTGACATAAATCATCTTGTGACACAGGGGCGAGAAAGGTCAGGATTTTGTTTTTTAATTTCAATAATCATTTAATTTTCATCTTTTTTTTTCTCTCAGTTTTTCTTAGTGTTACTAATTATGTTGTTAAATAACTTTAGTCTTTTGAAACTGTTCTGTATCTTAGGTAAGGGTTGTAGGTAAAGTAGGAAATTACACTTGTTCAGTTCTAGCTTATCACATCCCTAAGCAGCTAAGAAAAAAAGACAACAATAAAACAAAATTTAAAAAACCTAGCAGGCCTAGGTAACTCAGTGATGGGCGAGAGTCCCTGAAGGTTTTTGTGGAGTTAGATAGCTTATGATGGGGGGAAAAAATGGTGTCAAATTGCTTATAGTTTGGTGAAGAAGAAAAGGAACTGTGTCTTATTAGTTTGGACAGAGTGTTCAACTTAGCTTTTTGCAAGGTCTCCATACTGCTTGTGACATTTCTTCCTTAGTTTAAAGTCTTCAGTTTTGTCTTTCTCTACCATATTACTAAACTTGCCTTGATCTTCGAGAAAATTTGAGTGGCTTAATACCAGATATTGGTCTACTAATACAGCATAGTTTGAAAGTTTTCCTTCTATATTTTCTTAATCCAATTTTCTAAAAACACAAAATAGAGATTAAAATGCACACTGTACAGAATTGTTCGTGATGAAAGAGAGGGTCTGGTAGTCTCCATAGTCATAGGCAGACGTATATCAAGTAGAATATCTGATCATGGCGTGTGTCTCAGGGCTGAGCGCCTCCTGTCCAGCTCTTGTCACTTCAGGAAAGAGTTCTTATCTTTAATTTGTCAAGAGAGAGCTACAGATAACTGGTCTTTGTTGTTAGGTTAAAAACCCAGGTTAAATGGGTTTAGTTTTCTAGTATGTGTGGTGTGTGTATGTGTGTGTGTGTGTGTGTGTGTGTGTGTGTGTGTGTGTGTGTGTGTGCGTGTGTGTGTGTGTGTGTCTGTGTGTGTGTGTGTCCGTGCGCGCGCGCACTCTATCCATTGTTTTGAATTTTCTAAGTTACTAGTTTCTTCAATTAATTGGAAATTATTTGAATTTTGAATCTTAGTTTTAAGTAGCAGAATGAATTCTTGTACTCTCATAGAATAAAAATGGACTTCGTTAAATAATTTAAGGGACAGCCTAGATAATATTCTTAGAACCCAGTTTCGTTGTTGATTTGTTTTCTGTTGCGCTAGATTGTTTTAAGTCTCCGTCTTATTTTTTTAAAGCTTGCAGTTTCCTCCAGGTTCAAGGAGAAAAGGAAGTGAGCTTCTCTTGGGACAGTCCTGGGCACAGCACTTTTGGCTGATGATTTGCAGGACCTCTAGTAAACTGCTCATTTCCATACACATGCTATGCTCATGGCTTCCCACAAATAGCCTCACTGTGGGCTGAATGTAGATCTGGGTACATTCGTCCCAGTTTGAAGATACCCCTTAATGGAATCTGTGCCCCTAGAAAGCTAGTGTCGACTATATTGTTGCATTTCATCGTTAGATCCTGTAATGGTGAGATGTGCTTACTGAGCAGTGTTTTCTCTAGAACATTGTTATCTTTTCAGTGTTTATTCCAAGAAATTAAGTAAAGACTCTTTTTGTATTTCTATAAGCAATTTACATAGCTTATGTTTGAAAATAGGGCTCAATATGGAAATACGTCATTGATACCTAATTTTTTCTGAGATCAACTTAGAAATAATACACAAAGAGTTCTCATCTTTGAGATACGTGATCAGAGATACTTTGAATGTTTTTAGCCCTGAGGGAAGTTACACTGATGATGCAAACCAAGAAGTCCGTGGGCCACCCCAGCAACATGGTCACCACAGTGAATTTGATGATGAATTTGAAGATGACGATCCCTTGCCAGCTATTGGACATTGCAAAGCTATCTATCCTTTTGATGGTATGTTCTTAGTATATATTTGATAAAATTGATTCCTCAAAGTCAAAATAGGTCACCACTTATTTTAGTATCCTTAGCTAAGTGACAGACACATCGTCAGGAAATTATATTCCTGGTTTAGTAATAGTTTTAACTATGTTATAAATATAGTTTAACCAACACCTCCGCACTCACAACTGAATTGAAAGAAAGTCTTATATTTGCCAGATCTAATATAAATACCAACTCTAAATAATAGAGAATTTTCACCTGGTCCTATATCTTAATCAGACTCACAAGTGCCTACAGAGCTGAAGCATCTTGAATAGGTAGCCCTAGTCAGAAAGTGAACAGCTTGTAGATGCTACTTCATGCTCTCCATTGCTAAATAGTACAGAGCTATGGGCATAAGGCACAGCTGTCTGTTATCAACTGTATGCTGGTCCTCATCAGATGAGAGCCCCAAGACTGGGAACTCCTGACTGTAGTGCTTCTTCTGTGATGTGATGGCTGCAGAATGGGCTTTGGGCACTGCCCCTCTCTGTAGACTTTAGTACATTCATCAACAGTTATGAAATGCTCTATAATTTAACACCTTTCTCCATGTGTTGGTCTTACTCTTCATTTTTAGAAAATATATTTAAAGAGATAGGGAGATCTCCTAGTAAGTAAATGCAATTACCACCTTTCCTGAGGCCCTAAGTTTGATCCTGGGGACCCATATGGTAGAAGAAAACTGATGGCTGAAGTTGTCCTCTGATCTCCACACTTACTGGCATAATAGTAGCACATGCTTACTCTATCATATACACAATAGGTTTTCTGTTTTCATGTGTATTTATGGTATACATATGTTCATATATGCACATGGGTGCTTGTTTACATGGAGGCCTGAAATTGATGTCAAGAGTCATCCTCAGTTGCTCTTTGACCTTATTAAAGAGTTTCAGTAGAGCCCAGAGCTCACTGGCCTGGCTGATCTGTCTAGTCACCGTCTCTGAGGATTCCCTCTGCATATAGTCTTTCTTTAACTCCTTTATCCCTACTATTTTCCTGACCTCCACTTCATGAAGTTTTTAGATAGGAATGCTGCTCAAATTTGGAAAAAGAATTGGAATTGTGAAATAATGACTAGATTGCCTGTCAAATTACATAATGGCTGTGTATGTTACATAGTGCAGTGGCACAGTTGCTGAATCTGTTATGCAGCAGGTGATTGATTGTAACCAGCCTCACAGGCTTATTACGTAGTTCAGATGAGATTGGGTGTGGTGTGTTGAGTAAACTAGAAAACATTACAGAAAGGGTGCTGCATGTAACAGTCAGTGGGCTCTTACATGTAGGAACAATGAAATTTGGTAATATTTCATGTTTGCTAATATGTTGTGTTTAACTTTTAATAAAAATTACTGTCATGCTTTAATGCTGCTTGTGCTCTGAAAACCTTCCCGTAGGGCATAATGAAGGCACTCTGGCAATGAAGGAAGGTGAAGTTCTGTATGTTATTGAGGAGGATAAAGGGGATGGATGGACAAGAGCCCGGAGACAGAATGGCGAAGAAGGCTACGTTCCCACAACATACATAGATGTAACTCTAGAGAAAAACAGTAAAGGTGCAGTAACCTATATCTAAACTAACCAGGCTGCTTTGTGCCATGTATAACATAAAATGACAACACATTCTACAGGTCAGAAAAACCAAAAAGTTAAGGCATCCTGATGCATTGTTCACTATGTGAGCTGAGTGCAGGCTTGATCAGAGAGTGTGAATATTGCTACAAAGAAACTCTGATGCCTTACTGTTTAAGCGATGTTGGTGTGGAAGCTTAATTGATGCTTTTTGCTTTCTGTCCTGCCTAAGTGTGTGTAAAGGATGTGTGCTTTTCTGCCTTATAAATAATAGATTTGATCATTAGGCAAGAATCATAGGTAGAATGTTCCCTGTCCCCTTCGCTTCAGAAACAACAGTGACTGATGAATTGAAATAAGCAAACCTACTCTGGACTACAGAAAGCTGATTCCCAGGAGCTGCTCAACCTAGGAACTGAGTTTATAGCTTCAGGTTCTAGGAAGAAAAGTAATAGTTGGATAATTGGGTAAAATGACAGTCATTTTCCTTGCTATTCTTAACTTGGTTTCCTAAAGAAAGAAACCAGTACCTGGTATATAATCTGTTTAATATGAGCTCATCTCAGGATCACAGGATAATTCACCTGGTGGAGCTTGTATACGAATAAAACATCATTGAGGCCTGAAAGTATTTTCAGGTATACTGGTAATTTTTAGTGATGTACAAAGTTCATTCCAAGCTAATCTTATGCTTGTACTTTTCACTTGAAAGTATCTTTTAGAAATACATTAGTGCTCGTTTAGTGTTTGGCAGTTACTCATAGGAGAACTTGAATCTAATTCAATAAAGATAGAGGACAGTCTGGAATGGAGGAAAGTGCTGGCAATGCTGACTCTTACAGGATAAACTTTTTTTACTAAGATGAAGGAAGACCTCTGTAGCACCATTGAGGCATTCATTTTAGCTGGACCATTGACTGTCAGAGTAGATATCTTTCTTCCAATGTATCGCCAAAGTCATCTGTTGGAATCATTGTCCAGTCAGGAGCTGTACAATGTAGTAGTCACGTAGCCACACCCGAGTTAGTTGAGGGGGAAGTAAAGGGAGGGAGCAGTAACACTGGCCTTCGATCATCTTATGTTCCTGAGTTCTCTGGTGTTTTTAGTAGCTGACTATAAAATGATTTTAAGGACATTTGGGACAGACACTTTAAACTGAATGCCCCTTTCAGTCTTACCAAAGGTCTTCAGTAATTGTTTTTTTCTTTTTCCTCCTGGACTGCAGGTTCCTGAAGAGGGTTTCTGAGGAAATGGGCAAGATGTTGAAGGAGGTTACATGCAGCTGCTTTTGGGGGAGGGTATTAGAGTTGTCAGGCTGAAAGAGAGTGAGAGAAGCAAGTTGCATGAATGCATGCAGTTTTTTTTTCCCACTAACTTCATTAGCATTTCCATACATTAAAAAGTCATTATAATACTTCATTAGCATTTCCATACATTAAAAAGTCATTATAATACTAGTCCTTCTACTCGTAGCTCACAGTTGTTCACATGGAAGAAGAAGAAGAAAAAGCCAGCAATGGCTGACTGCTTTTTTCATTTATTTTATTGATGCTACCAAATCTGAGAGTGCAGAGCTGTCTTAAGTTTGTCTTACTTCCGGCTGTCCAGTAGGACTGTCTTCACCCAGCTCTGTTTTAATTGGCTTTTAGACTCGCTGTCTGTTAGAACCCTTCCCTGTCTGAGTGTCTGCCTGCACCACTTCCGTGCTTGCTTAACATCATGTTGCATGTCTAGAGTGATCTGGGCTTAGATTTTCCAGGCATGTCTTTGTAATCCCCTGTTCTTGTCAAAGCCTTTGTTTCATTTTGCATTTGTAGTGCAAATCCCTGTCAGACATCTCAGCACTAATGTTTCCATCGTAGTATTTGTGTATGCTGCTAAATCTTCCCCACTGCAAACATTCCAGTTTGGGCATTATGAAGACATAGTCTGTGAACCTGAAGTATTTATGATAAGAAAAAGAAAACATCTCTGCTCTAGCCTACAGCCCAGTTAAAGACTCTGAAATGTGACACGTCTTCAGCACCTCAGTCTGGGAGAGTCTGGTCAGCACTGAAGTCCTGGCACAATAACACAGGATATGCACCACCGAAGGGACTGTTGTCAAAAGTCAGCTGCTTCCATTCAAATGCTGCCTTAAACTCGAGTGCCTAAATCTGTCGATTGCCAACCCTACCACTACAGTATCCCACAAAGGGCTTTATGTGCCAGTCAGTGCTCCTCCTCTAACTGCGGCTCTGTCGCAGCTGTGATGTAGCCTCGGTAGGGGGCTTCTAGAGCTCTACCATGTGCAGTGGTGCATCTTCAAATTTATGCATCAAACTAAAGACCTGTCCAAGTCCATTTTGCTTTCATCAGTGTATTTATGAGAAGTTCGATGGACCTCCCCCCATCATCTTTTAACGGAGTGATGACGATCTCATTTGATTATTACAATGATAGTCTGTTTCCAAGTGATGCTTTTGTTTGAATCAGATAAAATTTAGTGAAACTTTGTAATGATCTATGTGCACTTTTACTTGTAAAATGGAAATTTCTGTATGTTTATACTTGTAAATACAGTTGTCATTAGTGCCCTCATTGCTCATGTTGTCCTGCCTCACATTTGTGATTCTGTTAATGACTTGTATCTGAGCTAATTTCTTAGTGGTCTTGTAACAGGGAGGTGGGGTGGGGTGGGAGGGCTATTTGTACCACTGAAGCTCCATTAATCTGATTATTTACTGTTTTGAGGGGAGAAAGAGAATGTGAAATGTTCTGTGTATTACTGGATTTCAAGCAATATTTTAGAAACTGTATGACTGCTTTAATAATTTTTTCCAGTGCTATTTGGATCATACTACCAGTTATACTAAAGCTGAATGACAATTGTGTGAACATTAATGCCTTCATAAGATCAAGTACACCACTGTTATACAGCTGACATATAGTGTATTACTTTTGAAGCTAGTAAACTATACAGTTTTAGATACTAAATCTCGTTACAGGGTTATTTATATAATGTGACATTATTCTATACTGACAGACTACATAAAGTAGTTTTAAAAAGTAGTCCTATTTTTGTTTCAGAAGTTAGCAATGACAAGGAAATGTGACCTGGCTGTGTTTGTCTCTGTACAAAGCCTAGAGTGCTTATGTTTTTCTGACTAACAATCACAGAGGGCGGAGTTCAAAGCTTTCTTGTAAGAACTGTTCTTTTTGAGCTACTGTGTGTTTTTCTAAAGCTGGGGTTTGTTTCCATAGGAGGAAAGTTCCCTAAAGTAGTAGAGTAGTGCAACCTCTATATGGGTTGTAAAATTAAAAATGACACTTGTACTTGCACAGTTTAAGTCATTCTTAAGTCATTCCTAAACTTTGAACATGTGAGCTTTCTAAAAAAAAAATCTTTTAATTTTGCAGTAATTTTCACTCTTTGTGCACATATTGGTTTCTTAATGGTAAAATGCCTTGTTTATTATAGTGTTCTCTGTTGAGAATATTTTCATGGAATAAAACAATCTTTTCATGGTCAGTTAAAATGTGTATTTATCTTTTACTGCTGTTTGAGCCAAAGAGACACGAAACGTCTGTTCTTAAGTGTGGTACAGATATCCTAAAGTGGAATAGCCTTTTGGGAAGCCATTTTAGGTACTTTATTCTGGTTTTTAGTTTCTCCCAAGCTTTCGCAGAGGAAAGAGGAGATGTTTAATTGGAGTGAATTGTAATCACTTTTGTTTATGTTAACTCAGCAGTAGCCATATGGTACAGACTTTCTTTGGCCCCATCTTCTCTCTTGCATCCATCCATAAGAGCTGGCCCTGAACCACATAGTCTCATCTGGCTACTGCACAATGGCTAGCATTTCCTTCCTGACTAGCTGCAGAGCATCTGTGCTTCCTGGGAAAAGAAGATGCATGGAAAGAGAGCAGTTGGTGCAAGTAGTGGCACATTATCTTTAACTTTCAGGAAGTCTGATTGCAGAAGAGAAGCTTCTAAAAAGGCCCAACCATGACTGCAGGCTTTCAGAAGCCCAAAGGAATAAAACTTCAGGAGACATTCTGAGCAGTGAGAGGCTGGAATTGTAAGACAGTGAAAATTGAAAAACCAACACTGAGTTTGGAAGTAGACACATGCAAAACAATAACAATAGCAGCAAAATGTTGTCAGGCATCACGGCTTCAGGTGAACCGAAGTTTTAGAAAAGGGGATGGGATGGATGTCCAAGAGGATGAAAAAAGTATTTAACTGAGCTATGCTGAAGGAAGTCAAATCCCACTTCTAGGGGAAGAAAACAACTTTATAACACTTAACAAAAGGAGAAGGAATCCAGCCCTGTGTAGAAGATGTCAGTGTATTAGTCAGGCTTCTCTGGAGGAACAGAACTGATGGAATGAATTTGTAACATGTGTTAAATGGGGATTCACTGGAGGAGACTCTTTCTGACCAGGCTGTGGCCTGATTAGTCCCAACAGTGGGTGTTCCTCAGTGGAGAAGCCAAGGATCCAGTCGTCGTTCAGTGGATGTCTCTGCTCATTTTTGGACTCTGCTGGAATCCTCAAGTAGTAGGTTCTAATACCAGCAAAGGAATGCCTCAGCAGCAGGAGAGAGGGAAACTTGGCAGAGTGAGGGCAAGCAGTCAAAAAGCTAAAGCTTCCTTCTGTGTCCTTTTATGTGGGCTGCCGCCAGGTATGGCTCAAGTTTCAGTTGGGCCCTCCAGCCTCAGATGATCCAATCAAGAAGACCCTTCACGCTGCCTGTTCTCAGTTGCTTGGATTTTAGTTGATTCCAGATGTGGTGACGTTGACAACAAGATCAGCCGTCACCACTGTTGGCAGTTACAGAGATCATAGAAAATAGACGCCAGGGGATTGGGAAATAGACGAACAAATTTTGGAGAATAATGTCACATTCAGGGGATATTTATTAGGTGTCTAACTGGCTCAGGTTCCTAAGAAATCAAAGCCTCATTGTCTGGTGCAGTTGACGTCTTAGATACATACTTACCATCTTGATTTCAGCACCATTTCATTGTGACAAGGTTTCTCATTTTTGTGAGATGGTATAAAGAATGGGAGCTTTTATTAACAAGCTGATTTGGTAACCCAGAATGTCAACCCTCAGGAGAATTTCTAAGGGAAATGTGTGTGTGTGTATGTGTCAGGGGGGTGGGGTGTTGAATCACTGAATAAGCATCTGCCACACAACAGATAGAAAAGTACCATCACCCCCTCTTCTATGAAGAACCATTATCTTGCATTTAAGTTTTGTATTTCTTTGTGGGTCTCCCAAATGGATTGCCCTGGATAGGTGATTTTGTAGAGATGTTCCATGTGAGAAAGCCAATGTTTATGCTGTGTGTACTCGTGCGTACCCATAGTGAGTGCTAAATGCTGAAACACTCCATACTGCCTCAGTAACTCACGAAAATCTTACCGTGAAGCAGGTAAGTCCCTACTCGTGTGGCCCAGCCCAGAAACTATACACGGTACCTAGCATTTCAGGTGTGGCCATTTTACCCAAGGCTCACCCTAAGGTTATCCATTTAACATGCATAGTTAATTTACTGTGTATTATTATACTATTATCTAAATAAACATTTACCTATCATTGGTGGACATTGGCTATTTCCTGAGCTTTGTCTAGTCTGAACATGTTGCTTGAGAGTATTCATATATGCATTTACTGACACTGGGCTTTCTTTGAAATATGTAGGTATAGACTAGGCATAGTGGCATTCCTAATTTATATTTTTGTAGGGTTTGAATGAGAATAGTCTCCATATGTTCATGTATTTGAATGCATGGTCTCTAGTTGGCGGGCTCTTTAGGAAGGATTAGGAGGTGTGGCACTAGGTTTGGGCTCTGAGGTTTCAAAGGCCTGCAACAGGCCCAGTCTCTTTCTGCCGGCGACTTAGGGATCCGCTGTGAGCCCTCAGCTACTGCTCCATGCATCATTCTTGCTTGCCTGCCACCATGCTTCTGGCTGGACTAACCTGAAACTGTAATCAAGCCTCTAATTAAATGCTTTCTTTTATAAGTTGCCTCAGTCAGGGTGTCTCTTCACTGCAATAAAACTGTTAAATTAATTTTCAATTTTAAAGATAATGTCACTTTTCCATTCCAAACTTACTGTATTTTTGCATTCTAGTAATTTCAGTGTAAGGGTTACTTGTTCCACATCCTTACCCACCCTTGTGAGTCAGGCATTATAATCTTTCCGTTCAGAGGACATTATTATGAGTCAGGCATTCTAATCTTTCCGTTCAGAGGACATAAAAGTCCAGTGTAGTTTGAGTTCCTCTGATTACTCATATTGGGCATCTTTACATGTCTGCTGTTTTCCCTTCTGTGAAAAGTCCATTTTTAATCTCTGACCTTTCTTTCCCTTTGGTTGGTTGTCTTTCTTGGGAGTTGTTAGTGTACTGAGGATGCTAATTGTTTAATTTGTTTGTACTAGTAAGCACATAGCAGCTACGTATATAACATAGATGCCTGGTTTTGACTCAGACTTTCTCATGAGTTGCTTTTAAAGGCTTGCCTGGGACTGAAAAACCCACTCTAAGGCCACTCTTAGATTGTCCTGAGGGTCCAGTTCCTTGTTGGACTCTGTCCCTTACCACATGGACCTCTCCCCTGGCGTACTGCCAGGGTAGCATCTTACAGTGCGTGCTCCAAGAGAAGGAAGAGCCACGATGGAGGCTGAAGTCGTCTTGTATCCCAGTCTCAGGTGTGATGTAATATTAGTACATCTTTTCTATGCTTGTGATGGCAGTGACCAGCCCTAGCATGGTGTGGGTATCAGTAGCAGAAGGCAGGGAGCATTGGGACCTGCTTGGAGGGTGCCGGTCATATCAGTCTTTTGTCAGTTTTATGTGTGGTGATGTCTATTTTTCCTCAGTTATTTTTTATGTATGTGAGTGTGAGTGCTCTGTTTGCATGTATGGCTGCATGACAGAAGAGGACATCACCCATTATGAATTTTTGTGAGCCCCCATGTAGTTCCTGGGAATTAAACTCGACCTTTGAAAGAGCAGCCAGTGTTCTTAACTGCTAAGCCATCTCCCCACCCCCAGTTATTCTTTTGATGAAGTCTGTTTTAATTCATATCAACTACTCATAACTATGCATTTTTAAAATCTACTTTAAGAAAACTTAATTGGGCTGGAGAAATAAGACTTAGCAGTTACAAGCAGGAGCTGCTCTTGCAGAACACTTAGTTGATTTCTCAGCGCCCGCATCAGACAGTTCACAACTACCCGTTCCTCTGGCGCCAGGGGATTGGGCTCTCCTGGTCTCCATGGGCTTATGTTCAGCTACACACAAACCAACCCCACCACGCACAGAAAAATAAAATTTTAGCATCCTTAGTTACCTAAGGTAAAAGAAAGATAATCTGTATTCTGAAAGTGCTGTCAGGCTTTGCCTTTTACATGCAGGCTAGCTCATCTGGATTATGGTTGTGGTATTACCCAGAACCACTTTTTTTCTGTTTGTTGGCTTAGCTAGTTGTTTAAGAATTTAGAGGAAGTCATCCTTTCCCCCACTGAGTAGCGTTGTTGACTTCATAACAATAGTTTATTTTTAACTGTAGCTTCATAGTGAGCTTTTATATCTGTCTAGTATGCTACATTAATGTGGGATCACCATAAACGAATATCTTGATTTTGATAATATATCAAAGTTTTACTTCAAGACCTATATGGTGAGAACAGTGGCTGCAAAACCTCACTGGAAGCTGGGCATGGTGGCGCACGCCTTTAGTCCCAGCACTTGGGAGGCAGAGGCAGGTGGATCTTTGTGAGTTCGAGGCCAGCCTGGTCTACAAGTGAATCCAGGACAGCCAAAGCTACACAGAGAAACCCTGTCTTGAAAAACCAAAAATAAAAAAAAAAAAAAAAAAACAACCTCACTGAAGGGTAGGTTTTGTTTTGTTTTGTTTTTTAACCCCCTTGGAGTTGTATGTGAAGACAGGCATATTTTGTGGTGTGGATGTTGGTGTTGGTGTCAGTTTGCCTGAACTAAGGGATAGCTAGCACACTGGAAGGGAAGTAGAACTGGGTATGTCGGGTTGTTTCTAGAGGCCGGCATGTGGTTGGTGGGAAAAATTCAGCCTCAGTATAAATGGACACTGGCTGCCCAGGGAGTCCAGACAGAACAGGAGCAGAGAGGAACAGTGGATTCTTCTCAAGCTGGCATGCTTCTCCTGCCCTTGAGCTTCAGGACTCCTCCTCTGGACTGCTGGTGCTGATAACCGGGCCTCCCAGCATCTTAGGCCTTGGCCCTCGACTGAAAGTTAAACTATCGGCTTTCCCAATTCCGAGACATTTGGAGTGGGACTGAGTGAGACTACAGCGTTCCAGGGTCTCCAGTGTGCAGATGGCCTGGAAATAATCATGTAAGTCAATTCTGCTAAAGCCCCTCCTCAATATTTGTATAAATGTATTTTGGTTCTGTCTCTGGGGAGCCAGAATGTGTCTGGTAATCAATTATCCACCCTGTGTAGATAAGATGTTCCCTCACAACCCATTTAGTAAGTAGGATCCCCATTTATGGGGACATTTCAACTTCAAATCCTCCAAGACATCCTTCCATTGTGGGGCTAACTTTAATAGGTGATTTAGCTTTGTTGTACCTTTTAGGGTTGAGGAGGGCAGGGAGTGTTCCAAGATGGTTTCTCTATCATTGAGCTCAAAAGAGTGCATTAAAAAAAAAAAAAAAAAAAAACTTAACGATTATTTAGGGTTCTTTTGTGAAAGGACTTTTGTTTGTTTTACTTTTTTTTAATTTACCATGATTTTTAAAAAACTTACTTTACATAGCAGTTTCCCCTTCCTCCCCCCTCCCCCATCCCTCCCTTTTACCTTTCCTCACACCCATCCTCCCTTCCTCTTCAGAAAAGGGGAGGCCTCCTCCGCCATAGATACCAACTAGCCCTGGCGTATCATGTTGCAGTAAGACTAGGGCATCTACTCCTATTGTGGCTAGACAAGGCAGCCCAGTTAGGGGAAAGGGACCCAAAGGCTGGCCACAGGGTGGGAGACAGCCCCTGCCCCTGCTCTTGAGAGTCCCAGCTGAAGGCCCAGCTACACAGCTGTTACATACGTGCAGAGGGCCTGGGTTAGTCCCACGCGTCTCTTTGGTGGTTCAGTCTCTTATGAGCCCTAGTTAGTTGATTCTGAAGGTTTTCTTGTCTTGTCCCTGACCTCTCTAATTCCTTCCATCCTTTCTCCCTCTCTTCCACAGAATTCCCCAAGCTCCACCTAATGATGGCTGTGGGTCTCTGCACCTGTTTCCAGCAGTTTTGAGATGAAGCCCCTCAGGTGACAGTTAGGCTAGGTACCTGTCTTCAGTTATAGCAGAATATCATTAATAGTGTCAGGGGTGGGCTCTTTCATGGCATGGGTCTCAAGCCAGGCCAGTCATTGGTGGTTGGCCCTTCCTTCAATCTCTGCTCCATCTTCACCCCTGCACATCTTGTAGGCAGGACAGATGGTGAGCCCAAGTTTTTGTGAGTGGATTGGTGTCCCCATCCCTCCATTGCAAGTTTTTTCTGCTTACACTAGATGACCTTTTCAGGTTCCGTATCCCTTGTTGCTAGGAGGCTTAGGTAGGGTCACCCTCACAGATTCCTGGGAGTTTCCATTGTCCTAGGTTTCTGGCTCCTCCCAGAGATGCCCCCTACCCACCCAATTTCAGGTCTCTCAACCAGTAATGTCCCTTTATACTCCCCCTACTTTATCCCTCCTGCTCCCCTTCCTAGTCTCCCCACCCCAGTCCCTTCCCTTCCCTCCACCCACCCACCCACCCCAAGGCTGTTTCCCCTTCTCAGTGAGATTCACCCCTTGGCCCCTCCTTGTTAGCTTCTTTGGGCCTATGGATCATAGGAGGGCTACCCTGTACTTTTCTGGCTAGTATCCACTTATAAGTGAGTACATACCATGTTTGTCTTTCTGGGTCTGGGTTACCTCAGGATGATCTTTTCTTTCACCCATTTGCCTGCAAATCTCATGATATCATTGTTTTTAATAGCTGAGTAATACTCCATTGTATAAATGTACCATATTTTCTTTATCTGTTCTTTGGTTGAAGGGCATCTAGGTTGTTTCCTGTTTCTGGCTATTACATACAAAGCTGCTATGAATATAATTGAGCAAATGTCCTTGTGGTATGGTGGGGCATCTTTTGGACATGTGCCCAGGAGTGGTATATCTGAGTGTTGAGGTAGCATTATTCCCATTTTTCTGAGATACTTCCAGATTGATTTCCAAAGTGGTTGTTCAAGTTTGCACTCTTGCCAGCAATGGAGGAGTGTTCCCCTTTCTCCACATCCTCGCCAGCATGTGCTCTCACTTGAGTTTTTGATCTTAGCCATTCTGATGGGTTTAAGATGGAATCTCATACTCATTTTGATTTGCAATTCCCTGGTGGCTAAAGATGTTAGACATTTCTTTAAGTGTTTTTTGGCCGTTAGAAATTCCTCTGTTGAGAATTGTCTGTTTGGCTCTGTAACCCCATTTTTTTAATTGGGTTATTTGGTTTGTTGGTGTCTGACTTCTCGAGTTCTTTATGTATTTAGCATATCAGCCCTCTGTCAGATGTAGTGTTGATGAAGATCTTTTCATTCTGTAGGCTGTCATTTGGACCTGGAGTTTTGTTCAGGGTGATACATTTTATTTTCGTTCTTGTACATGAAGAACTTCAAGTTCTTGTCATACAGGTCTTTCACTTGCTTGGTTAGAGTTACACCAAGATATTTTAATATTATTTGTGACTATTGTTAAGGCTGTTGTTTCCCTAATTTCTTTCTCAGCCCATTTTATCATTTGTATATAGGAGGGCTACTGATTATTTTATTAGTACTTTCTTTTTTTTTAATCCAGCCACTTTGCCAAAGGTGTTTATCAGCTGTGGGAGTTTCCTAGTAAAATTTTTAGGGTCACTTATATATACTACCATATCTGCAAATAGCAATACTTTGACATCTTCCTTTCAAATGTGTATCCCCTTGGTCCCCTTTAGTTGTCTTATCGCTTTAGCTAGAGCTCCAAGTACTATATTGAATAGATATGGAGAGAGGGGACAGCTTTGTCTTGTCCCTAACTTTAGTAGAATTGCTTTCGCACCCCATCAATTAATGTATGTTGGATATGCTAGCACGTGCCTGTAATCCCAGCAGTTGTGAGGTGGAAGCAGAAAAGGTGAAGTTCAGGGTCATCCTTGGGTACACAGCGAGCTAGAGTACAGCCTGAGCTGCATGAGACCCTTTCTTCCTTTCTCCCCTACCCGCCCTTTTGAGACGGGGTTTCTCTGTGTGTAGCCTTGGCTGTCCTGGACTTGCTTTGTAAACTAGGCTAGCCTGGAAGTGCTGGGATTAATGGCATGTGCCACCATGCCTGGTGACACCCTTTCTTATAAAAACCAAATAAATGTTGAGGAGGTGGCTGAATGATACAGTCTACAGAATTCCTGGTGTATAAATATGGGACCTGAATAGTTCCTCATCACCCACATAAAGCCAGGCATGGAGACAGGTGGATTTTGAAGCTCAGGTGCAGTGAAAGACTATCAAAAACATTTTTTTAAAAAGCAATGGTGCAAAACACTCAGCATTGACCTCTACCCTTCACATGCTAACAAGCACACCTGCACACACACAAACAACAACATACAGTATGCGCATTTACACACACAAATGCAGTAGCACCTTTAGGAGGTGGCAGGCTCTAATGATTGTAGGTTGTAACAATGGAAATAAAGAGTCTAGGATTTAAGACTAAGTGGCTAACAGTTCTGTTACTGTAATACCACTAACAGTTGAATTAAACTGACCACAAATAGTCTCATGCTTGCTTCTATAGCAAATGTGCTCCTTACATTGTCAACTTGACAGAAAAAGAGTCACCCAAGAAGAGGGAACCCCAGCTGAGGCATTGTCTTCCTCACCTTGGCCTGTGGGACATTTTCTTGATTAATGGTCGATGTGGAAGAACCTGGCCTGCTGTAGGTGGTGCCACCTCAGTCAGGTGGTCCTGAGTTGTGTAAAAATGCCAAACCAGGAAGCAAAGCACTTCCTCCATGGCCTCTGTATCAAGTTCTAGCCTCCAGGTTCCTGCATTGAGTTCCTGCCCTGGCTTCCATTGCTGATGGACTCTAACCCGTAAGTTGTAATAACCCTTTCCAACCCAAGTTTGTTTTAATTTGTACTTTTATCACCGCAACAAGTAGCAAATTAAAACATTGTACTTAAGATGGCCATGCTATAGAGTAATATCTGTTTTTTGGTTTTTGCTTTTTTGTTTTGGTTTTTCAAGACAGGGTTTCTCTGTGTAGCTGGGACTATGCTGGACTCACTTTATAGACCAGGCTGGCCTCGAACTCCCAGCGATCTGCCTGCCTCTGCTTGTGCCTCACAAGTGCTGAATTTAAAGGTGTGTGCCACTACCACGCTGCTAGAGTAATATCTGTAACCAATCCATCATTACTTTAAGAACTATTTAACATTGTGAAAAACCTTCATGACTTGTTTTATGGCTATAAAACTTAGTGTGATGTAAATATTTTAAATGTAGGAAAACAAGCCAGGTGGGATGGCACACACCTTTAATCCCAGCACTTGGAGTCAAAGGCAAGTGGATCTCTTGTCAGTTCAAGGCTATCCTGGTCACATAGTGAATTCTGGGACAGGCAGGACTACATAGTGAGACTGTCTCAAACAAACAAAGACAGGAAAACAAATAGTTAACTGTTTGATAGTTGATGGCAGAATATTTTGAAATCTTGTATTCCAAAGTTTTTACAATGGAAAAATGGAGAGTGTATTTCAAACATTAGACAGTATTCTTTTGGGAAAACCAGAACCTTGAAAATGAGCCTTCAAGATTTGTGTATTTGTCAGCTTGAGGAAAAGATTAGTTCACAGGCTTTTTTTGTATACTTTTGGTTGATTTAAAGTATAGCAGATACCATATACTCTAAAAGTGTTAGGGTTTGCCTTCTCATGGAGATCGGTGTGGAACTGTCCCCTAACAGTTCATGTATTTGAGCTCTCCATCCCAAGTTAGTGCTGTTTGGGAAGGTCACAGAAGGTCATGGAACCTGTAGGAGGTGGGAACATGCCACTGGGGTTGGGCTGTTTTGATGGTCTTGTCCTACTTCCTGTTCCCTGTTTGCAGATGAAAATGTGACTGGGTCGTCTTGGTGCCCGACTCTGTCCATGTCTCCTCTGTCCCTCTGGAACCATAAGCCAAAATTAAAGCCTTTATTACAACAGAAAGTAACCAACACAGGCTTGCGGGGCACCGGAAGGACTATGAACAGGAAAGCATTGCTCCAAGTGTGCCTGGGAGGGCTCTCCAGGGGGCCACCGTGCTAGACCAGTTGCGTCATGGAAGAGAGTGGCAGCTGGCATCTTTTGAGTTTGACTGAGGGCTGTTGAAGCAGAGCTCCCTTGGCTCACTGTTCACTCTGTCTCCTGCAGCACAGCCCTTACACTTGAAAGCCACTTCTGTTCATTCTGGCTTAACATCAGATGTGGAAGAAAGTTCCCGAGAATCCAGGAGTTAGAATTGCCATGCTAAGTTGAATCAGTATTAAAGAAACAGGATGCAGTTATTTCACAAAAAGATATATTTCCACTCATGACTATTTACAGTTTCATATTCAAAGAATATCATATAACTGATACCTTCTGCAGTGTTTTACGCTTTTCTCTTAAATGTCTCTATTTACATTTATCTGACATGGAATTAAAACTAAGAATGGTCAAATACCATGATATTAAACAACCAGCAACATAGCTATGTCTTAAATTTGCTGATCAACATTAGCAATAGTTATCTTAATAAATTACCATTCATTTAAAAATCAGTAGTAATTTTAAACAATTCATAAATAAGTGTGCTCTGTGCAGTTTATACATTTAATATCCTGTGGATATTAAAAGCCTGCATCTTGTTAGATTTGCACATTATCACTTTATCAGGTGATAAGCATTCCTAGTAGAACTGGAGAAACTTCCAGGTAATGGCCCAAGGTCCTCTGGCCGGTCCTCACAACTCAGCCTGCTTTACAGAAGGTGGTTCCAGTTTACGGGAGAGGGCGGTTAAGATCTGGTTGAACTTCTCATATCTCTCGGTCTGGTTGACTTCAGCACCCTTGCTGCCCCACAGCAACCGCATCTGAAACTCAGTCTTCAAGATTTCACTCATTTCTTCATCTGGGTGAAAATCTAGTCAAAATAAAAGAGGTAAGTTTAGTTCCTCCTGCCTATAACTAAAAAGGTCAAAATGAATGAAAGCTTGCTTTAAAGCAGAATTAAAATGACCTTCTTCCAAAGAAAAATGTAGGACTCCTTACTTGACCAGCTTTAAAGAATTCACAAGTCACTAAGCCGGATGGATCTGCTGAAGCCTGTGTCTGCCGTGGGGCTGTGGTCTGTGAGGTGTGTTGGTGGCTGCTGTCTTGTCTGGGGCTGTTTGAAACTGGTGCGGGATTTACCTGTCATGTGATGCGGCTGCATACCATGTGACTGCACTATCTTGGCTGTAAGGTTTGATTCGTGCTAGTAAATGTGTACTTATAGGATGCTTTCCTCATAGGCACCTAGTCTGCTCCCGCCCACTGAGGAGCTTAGTTGCTCCTGTGCTTCAAGTCCGAGAGAAGTGGGAGCGTGTGATGTGCGCTGCTCTGTGTGTGGCATGTTAGCATTAACACATTCTGTTGTGTTGCTGCTTAATGGCATTAGTATGGACACGCTGTGAGTAACGCCAACATGTACAAGCCCATATGAATGTTTTGTTTTCATTTCTGTGGGGGAAAAATTATTGGGTCATACAATTAGCCTATGTTTTTTCGAGACAGGGTTTCTCTGTGTAGCCTTGGCTGTCCTAGACTCATTCTGTAGACCAGGCTGGCCTCGAACTCACAGTGATCTGCCTGCCTCCCAAGTGCTGGGATTAAAGGCGTGTGCTACCCACCTGACACAAGAGTGTTTAATACCTTAGCTCTTTTTTTTTAAAAACACCTTTAAAGTGATTTTTTTCAAAGTTCATCCAAATACATTGATTATATAATATCCAATGTAGGAGCTTTGATGTCTACTGAACAGAATTGTATACTTTTTGTTATTTGAGTCACACTGCCAAACCTGAGGGAGGACTTTGTGTTGAGTACACATGGGTATAAAAGAAAGGAGCCTTCTGTCTTACTGGGGTTTTTTTGTTTTGTTTTGTTTTTTGAGACAGGCTCTTTCATTGGCCTGGAACTCATCAAATAGGCCATGTTTGCCGAGATTACACGCACATACACTAACTACCATGCCTGGCTTTTTTATGTGGATTCTGGAGACGGATGTCAGGTCCTATGCTGACTGAGCCATCCCTGTAGCCCCCAGCACTGTGAGAGAGAAGAAAGGAACAAGTATATAGTGTTACTACTGCTACTACACTCACGATGCAGAGTCTAGTCCTAAAGTGTGGCTCTGAGGTAGCAACATTCATTTAAAATGAATAGGCTTTGCTGGGCGTGGTGGTGCACACCTTTAATCCCAGCACTCGGGAGGCAGAGGCAGGCGGATCGCTGTGAGCTCGAGGCCAGCCTGGTCTACAAAGGGAGTCCAGGACAGCCAAGGCTATACAGAGAAACCCTGTCTCAGGGAAGGAAAAAAAAATGGGCTTTCTGTCTCCTACAGTACCTTGAAGGGCCACCCCCCAATGCCATGGCTAAAGTCCTTGGACCAGCAACGGATTCCTAAAACAATCCTCCTAGGCTCCCTCAGAATTCAGGTTTTACTCTCTGCTTTCTGTCCAATGACTTGTGTGTTATAATGATCAGTAAAGGGGGCTGTGGGCATAGCTTACGTGGTACAATGTTTACCTAGCATGCACGAAGCCCTGGGCTCACTCCAGCATAAATCAGGCATGGTGGCGTATACCTGTGATCCTAGCACTTAGGAGCTGGAAGCAGGGGGACCAAAAAGTTGAAAGGCATCCTTGGTTGTACATCGAATTTGAGACTATTCCAGTCTATGAGACCCTGCCTGACAAACAGCACAGCAGTAACTAAAAACAGTGGATTCCTTCCCCCCCCCCCACTGTCACCCCGCCTTTCTGGAAGTTATCCCCACATGCTGCCTCTCTGAAGAACTTGGTTACTTTTGTGGCACACTCTACACTTATCACTGTGTGCTGAGGTGCCTGCTTAGATGCTCTGTGTCCCTTAAGGATTGCCATGTAGCTCAGTGCGCCCCCCACACACACCTGTGATGAATGTTCACCAGTCTGTGTGTGTGTGTGTGTGTGTGTAGGTATATGTATATATGCCAGGCATAGTATGTACCTTTAATCCCCACACAGAGAGATGGATAGAAGGGTCCCCTGGGACTTGTTGGCCAGCCTAGCCTAAGTTCCAGTGACGCTGTCTCAAAAAAGGGGTGTATGGTATCTGAAGAAAGACATCTGAGGTTACCTCTGGCTTCTACACAGGTGTGCTCACGCACATATGTACACGCTCATACACACACACACAATGAGATCCATTTAGGAAGTAATAAGCAATGACATAGGAAATGTATCCAGACCTCAATCTTTTCTCATTTATCGTTTTTCCTACTGAGGGCATCCATTCCCTTTCTTTTATCCCTTCATTCTAATCCTTACGTAAAGAGGATTCCAGAAACCAGATCCTACCTGCCAGGATCCTTTCAGCATTCATCCTGTAGCTCTCCGAAGCCTCAGCCATGAATCTAGCTGTTGCCAAGTGGTTGAGCATAATTTCACAGCTCTCATCATTTTTTTCCCACATGTCAGTTCCTTCAAATGTAACAGCCTGGCGTTCCATTAAGGTCACAAGAGGCATCAGCAGGGGGACTGATACACTGCTTGATGGGACATATGTAGACTCTGAAGAACAAGGAGGAAAGTTCCAGATCATGTTTTGTTGATCTGTGTTTCAGGTAGCCACTGCAGATCCGTACATGCAATGCCACCGTGTGATCATAACATTGCATGAGGCAGCATTGGCCTCGCAGATGACAGGGTCTCAAGCGCCCTGTTCAAAGCACTTACAAACAGGAACCACTACCACAGGGCAGAGTTAGGAAGCAGCCCTGGCACTCACCCGGCCCTCCCGAGCTCACCTCTGCCTTCGTGCAGGACTTTGCTGAAGGGCTTCAGCTGCTTTTCATAGAGGATGGCTGTTTGGGTGTAGTGGTGCCTCAGAGCAGTCCATGTTTTTTCTAATCTTGTGATCTGGAAGAGGAAAGGTTATTGTTTCAGAAAGGCTCTTGAAAAATTGCCTCTCTATGTAAGTTTTGGAACGGGCTAGATGAGTGTGGCAGTGTCAGAAGCAACAGTGAGTTGAGAGAAAAACGTAACACTGTACCATCTTCTGCATTGTTCCGATGACCCATCCCTCAACTCTTAAATGCTTGCCACGTGTATGTGCGTACATACTTTAAAAGAATAAATGCCTAAAGTAGCTATCGTAGTTATTTTGTGTGCATGTCAGAGGACAACTAGTGAGAGTGGGTTCTCCCCTACCACGTGATTCCAAGAAGTTTCTAGTACAGGCACCTAAACTGTTTAGCACCTTGCCTTTTTAAGTTGGTTAGTCTTTTGTTTGTTTATAATGAAGAAACGTATGTGCCAAGCATGCTCTGACTTCCAGGACATGTGGCAAGGACGGATGTGTATGAGCACCTGGCAGGATTTCAGAGATAATCTGTGCCTAGGCAAAGAGCTGAGGTAAAGACCCAGCCAGCAGTGTTGATACTGCTGGTCTGATCTGGCTTGCAGGACTCGACTCTACTACTCCCAAGTCCTCCAAACACTCACACAAGGGAATGCAGACCTCACTTCCCTGTGGGCCTATTGTGTGACAGGCTGCTGAAAGCATCCAGCATCTGCCAGTGCAGACAAAGTCTGAGACCACCTAACTGGGGAACAGCATCACAAGTGAGTTAAGTAACTTAAGGAAGAGACTGTGAGACACATCAGTCTAGAGTAGTGGTTCTCAGCCTTCCTAGTGCTGTGATCCTGTAATACATTTCCTGTGTCATGGTGACCCCCCAACCATCACATGCTACTTCATAACTATAATTCTGCTACTGTTACAGATTGTAATGTAAATATCTGATGTACAATCACCGTGAAAGAGTCGTTCAACTCCCAAAGGGGTCGTGACCCACCAGTTGAGCACCACCAGTCTAGGGAGTCTCTAATGCAAGCTCCTTAAATGCCTCAAAGTTTCAACAGTCATTACCCAAACTACCACATTCCTGATGATCCAAACAGATACAGCCTCTGTCATGCCGCCAACTCCAGCATGGTGTCCTGCCCTAACTGGTTCTTCAGGAATATTGCTTGTTAGGACTCTAACTCTTGTTATTATACATCAAAGATAGGATGTGGACTATCAGCAGCTGCCAGTGTTTTTATAAACAAAGTATGGAGGACAGTGCTCTTTGCTGCCTCTAACCAAGGCAGCTTCCACTAAAATTCAGCTTATCTTTTGAGGTTGGCTGGAACAGTCAGATAGGCATTGTGTAGGCGTACAGAACTCTCTGCTGAGTGTTGAATACACACTTGTGTGGGAGACACACTGGCCCAAAGCCAGCATCTCACCTGAGGCATCTCTAGGGCTTTCATGATGGCTGAGAAAGAATAGAGGTCTCCCATAGCATCTTTCAGTTCCACTGCCACCTGGATGATCTTATTGAGGGTTCCTGCTCGGTTCTCCAGTGTGCCTGTGCAGCCCAGGATGTCCACAGCAATGCCAATGGCCATGGTGTTGTGTCTAAGGAGAAGACCAAGGGTCAGGCTCAGGTCAACAAGATGGGGAGAAAAACCATCCAGAAGGAGGGATGTTTGGTGCCACTGGCTGAGAGCCAGTTTGGAAAGCTGCTCTCAGTAAAGTCCGTACACACCAGTCAGAGAATGCACTATGAATTCAGAAAGTAAGATGCCCTAGGGCATAACCAGGTTCAACCCTGGGCATGGGAACAAGAGGGGGACCTCCTGGGCAGCAAGATCTCAGAAGTGCAAGTGGCCACATGGTCCCTCTCCTACAGGGAGGCTTGGTCTCCCAATATACAGGGGATGCTACCCCTGAGGAAAACTGGGCCTCTACTTAGTGGGGAAGAGAGACAGAGAGACTGCCTGACTGATCCAGGAAGATGTCATAGTATCAGAACAGGAGGCGGAGAGAGGAGACAAGAAGGGTGTTCTGCAGCCACAGAGTGACTGGAGAGGCGGACAAAGACTGAAGGGCAGGCAGGAATTTGTTGTAAGGTCAGAGCCTAATAAAATAGACTATCTACTACCCCCACCCCCACACATCTCCCTTCTCTCACCCTAAACTACAGGGGTCAACCTCAGAGACTCAGGACAGGAAGCAGGGTGACTTTTCTGTACATAGCAATGGGACCCTAAGAACAGGACCAGGCAGTGGCAGGAAGCTCAGACGGTGGCCTTCTTTCCTTCTCTAAATCTGAACCCAGGAATTTTCAGCACTGAGCCAAAATTGCCTCCATTTTCCAGGCTACTATGCAAGTGCTGGGAGTAATTTTGTAGGTATGATTCCTAAGATACCATAGGGTCATACTAGCCTGAAAGGTCAGAGCTGGAGCTGTTGTTCCCTTCTGGGTTCCTTCTGTGCATAGGTGGTAGTGACTCAGCTCCTGCCTCACCTTCCCAGGTTCCCTAATGCCTGTTAGCTGAGTAATGAGCTCCGCTGTCTCCAAGTGTCTGTACGTGTGTGTCTGTGTGTGCGCGTGCGTGTGCGTGTGCATGCGATGCACAGCAGGAAAAAGGTTTGTGAAGTGGAGACAAAATGTGGCACAAAAATAACTTACCACCTCTGTCTTTATTTGTAAACCTACGGACCCCTCTGTCTCTCTGTCTCTCCCTCCCTCTGCCCCACCCCCCCCCCCCCCCTTTCTCTTTTAACGTGGACTGAACCCAGGACCTTGCACGTCCAAGCCAAGCACTCCACACCTGAGTTCCATGCCTTGGCCTCTCTTAACATTTAACTTTGAAACAAGGTCTCATTAACTTGCCTAATCAGTTACTGGATGTGTGGTGCGCCTGCCTCCTCCATCCCTTGTATAGCTAGAGTTGACAGGCTGGCCACGCCAGGCACAGCTGTCTTGACTCATTTTGTCTGCCCCATCTCTCGCCTTTTCTCCCAGTTATGTCCCATTCCTGATTTCTCGTCTTTCTAACTAATGAATCCAACCAGATACCCAAACTATATGTTTTTTTTTTATTTGTTGAAGAGTTTCATCTCTTAGACAAGTATTAATATTGATTCATCCCAACACTGTAGGTGTTTCTTTCAACTAACAGTGGACAGGTTGCCACTGCGTCAGTCGTGCCCCGCCCTATGTTTTCACACCCCTTAAGAGGTAGTGTGGGACCAGTGACTGAGTGAGAATCACTTGCTCACCTTCAGCAGGGGACTTGCTGGTGGTGGTGGCGGCGTGTGAATGACTCAATCTGTGGTTTGCATGTCAGTGGCCAGCAGCTAGCGGTACTCACGTGTTGGCAGGACAATGGCTTTCAGCTTAGACTGCCCAGGGATGAGGTGGTAAATTAGAAGCTAAGGGTAGTTTTGTATTTGATTCAAGAGCGAGAGCATGATGAAGTAATTGTGTAGTCCAGGAACTCCTTTTACCTTGGCCTTTTAGTTAATACACTGTAACTGGTCCTACTATTCCCAGGCTCTGTGAGAAGATCTCACAGTCAGAGAACGACAGGAGACAAATCAGGGGGTAAGATTCTAGGCAAGCCGCAAAAAGAAAGGGATGGTGACAAGAGTTGACATCAGGGGAAAAAAAAGCAAGAGAGTGTCTCTACAGCTGCTGGCCATGGCTTAGATCCAGGGCATGTAGCCCCACACTCATCTTTGTAAAGTTACGTAAAATGCAGCCTTTACTTTCAGAGGCCAACAGCTGCTAGCATATATGGATATTCACACTTAAATCTCAGTTGCATCTACCACAGTGCCCACAACATCAGTGCTTTGAGCACATTCCTGAACCATAAAAAAAAACTTAACTGGTCAGGGCTGTACCCAAGAAGATCCATGAAGCCGTAACAGGCATGGCTACTGGGAAATAGTTTTCAAGAGAGAGACAGACAGACAGACAGACAGACAGAGACAGCTTTCATGCTAATATAAAAATCTAGTCTAGTGTTTCTTGTCTTAAAAGCATGTTTCATCTCTAAGCATCCATGTTCAAGGGCATGCTTTTGTTTTGTTTGAGAAAAGGCTTTATTATGTAGCCTGGGCTGGACTTGATTCTCCTGCTTCAGCCTCCCAAGTACTGAGATTACAGGCCTGTCCTGTGTGTTTTAATGGACACCTAGTGTGATGGTGAGTACTGGCAACTTGAGAGAACCTGAAATCAGCTGGTAGATGGGCCTCGGGGGGGGGGGATTTCACTAGCTGAGGTAGGAAGCTATGCCACTGTGGGTGACAATGCTCCCCACTGTGGGTGGCAGTGCTCCCGCTTGGGATCCTACGCTGTATAAATGGAGAAGGGCACTAGGCAGCAGCTCGCATGCATTGTTCTTTGCATCCTGACTGAAGACACAGTGTGACCAGATCTTGGGAGCTCCTGCTTCATGAGGCTTCCCCACCATGAGGGACGTGAACTAAAATAAACCCTTCTTAGGATGCTTTTCCCACAGTAATTTAGTGCAGTGGCGAGAAAAACTATCCCAGGGGTTGTAGTGTTTTTGAAAAATAGCAGCTTGGTTTCAGAACCCTGGAATGTCTAGTCCACCTCTTAAAGAAAGAGGTCAGGCTGGGCGGTGGAGGCGCACGTCTTTAATCCCAGCACTTGGGAAGCAGAGGCAGGTGGATTGCTGTGAGTTCCAGGCCAGCTAGTGCTACTATACAGAGAAACCCCTGTCTGAATAAACCAAAAGGAACAAAGAAAAGAAAGAAAAGCTAGGTGTGGTGATGCACACCTGTGATCCCAGCACTCCGAGAGACAGAGGTTGGCAGATCTTTGTGAATTCAAGGCCAGCCTGGTCTACAAAGTGAGTCCAGGACAGCAAACTACACAGAGAAACCAAAACACAAAAAAAGAAACAAAGAAAAGAAAGTGCACTCTCACCTTTCTATAATGTCCAGGCGCAGCTGGCGTCCATGAGGCAAAGTAATGAGTTCCAGTCCTGAGCTCACGCCCATGCTCCTCTTCATGTCTTCAGAGACTCCTCGTATCCTAGCAACCTGCCAGGAGCCAAGGAGAAAAATCACTGAATCAGGAAGTGGGTTGGCCCCAGGATGTATTTAGCATGAGGAAAGAAATACAGCACATGGGAACCCTGTGGCTGTAGACGGAATGCACTTGTGTGGAGTGACAGCGTGTGAAACGTTTAGGTATGATGTTTGAAGAATCTGAATATACATAATAAAACATAAAACTGGGTGAGGGGCTGGGGAAATAGTGTGGTCCAGAGAAGGGCTTGAACTTGATTCCTAGCGCCCATGCTTACAGCCAGCTATGGTGGTGTGGCCTCCTAAGGAGGCAGAGACACACGGGTCCCTGGGGCTCACCAGCCAGCCGGCCCAAGGGGCAAGCCCCAGGTCTCAGTAAGTGTCTCTCAAACAAGAGTACAGCTCCTCAGGATGCCTGAGGTGTTCTCTGACCTCCGCACACTCACATGTGCATGTGTACCCTCATGTGTGTACTATATCTCAAGTGAACATGAACACACACAGAGAAGCTTAGTGGGAAAAGACTGAGGGAACCCCTAAATGGTCTGTACAGCCTGAGGATTTGGTACGCACCCATGCCCAGCCAGGGAACCAATCATTTATTCGAGCTTTGCCCTCACATAGACTGGATCCTGGCAAAACACTTTGCTGCCAACAGCGTGTGTGTGTGTGTGTGTGTGTAACCTACCAGTTGCTTAGAGCGTTCCTCTGCTCTGGACTTTGCCACTCATGTTCTCACTTAACAGCCACGGCTGGCTACTATTGCTCTTAATTATGCCTCCTGAGTACAGTAAGTGCACCTTATGGCTGGAAGCCATTAAAAACATATGTAGGGATTTGAAACCAACATACCCACGTCTCTTCCAGAGAGGCCTCCCTGAAAGAAAATCTTTCCTTGTCTAAGCCAGCTCTCATCCCAACCCAATTCCTTGATTTTCTTCATTGATTAAATGTGTTTTTTGAGTTTTTTATAGTGTGTTCTTTTCACCATCTCATTTCTAATGATGAGTTTAATGGAATTGGGATGTTAGACCTGACCATTTCTTAGTACACATTATGCTGAAATGCTACAGTGGAGTCAGCATGTCCTTAAACTGGGGCCGTGATAGCTCACTGACATACTGCAGTGTGACCCTGGGATTCAGTGGTCATGTCTGGACTTGTGGCGGGCACCAGATGGTTCCTGTGCTTCTTCTGGTGGGCTGGCATCTACCGAAATCCCTCCAGGTGTGTCAGCAGAGCAGAGGTCTTCTTACCATGCCACAAGAAAGGCCTGGGAGTTCCGCACTTAGGAAACCCAACCTAAAACTTCCATAGCTGAGCTAGGCAACTATTGTCAGCCCTGGAGGATGAGCGTGAGGACCTGGCTGCTGGCTGTTCAGTGATGGAGCCCAGGACAGGGTGCAGGAGTCGCTGTAGGCTCACCACCACAGCATAGATTCACCTTTCTTAAGGGCTTTGCCAAGGGTTCAAATGACTATTTGAAAATACAAGTTGTGAATCCTGGGCCGTGTGGAAAGGAGACAATTCTGGCCAGATCTCAGGAAAGAGTTCCCCCGTGACTCTGGCAAGGCATTCCATACCTTTCACACATTTAGACCATCATCCTGCCAGAGATGCTAAGCCCTGTACCTCTTTGAGGTTCACTGTAACCCACACACTCCATGTAATAAGACTGAAAGGCTCACCACTGACATGCTTATCTTTTGGAAGCACCAGTAGGCATTCTGAGGGCTCCCTTCTGAGAGCAAGAAGCCTCTGGTGTGACTTTAGTATAAATCAGCCATCATCAGGTCCCTTTCCTGGCCTACACACACTTTCCAGAACTGAGCTAGAGGACTAAGGGACACTGAGCCTAGGCTAAGTCCTCCTGGGATTAGAGGAGGAGGAGGAGGCAGTGGCAGTGTTTCCTGTGAGCTGACCTTATGCTGGCAGGATGGGATAAATGCCCTAAGGTGAGGTCCTCTAGCTCCTCCTGCCCCCCAAGTCTGACCTGCCACCACTCTGTGAAGCCTCTGCACCCATTCCTCCACACTCCACTGCATCAAGGCCACTGTGTGGTGTCCTGAGGAGCCCCGATGGGGGCCTAGCCTGGCCCTCTACTCAGCTACCAAGAGGCCAAAAATGCAGTGAGACTGTCAGGCCCAATCACTGGGTGTTCTGGCTGTGCTGTCCACAGTGCAGAGGACTCAGACCTACAACCACATACACACGGGTCTGTGTCCCTAACTTGATGGTAAAGTGCTATAACACCACTTTATAATGAGCCAGGAGGCAGAAGCTTACAGACACTGGGAAAGACAAGGAGGCTCTTCCCACCCCACCCTGTCCCAAATGAATCCTAGACCAACCCCTCTCCCCGTGGCTTTTGACACAAATCCTGGCACATTTGCCTCCTAGCCTGCAAGACACTTTCTTCATTCACCTTACCAACGCCCATCTCGATCCCTAGCCTCAAGCCTAGCAAGTCCAACCACTCCTGCCAGAGCTTTTCCCAGCCATGCTGTGGACCAAGTTCTTGTCATCACATTCCCTCTCATCCTGTTCCCACCAAACGGCAGGTCCGTCCAGGAGAGAGATGCCAGCGAGCCTGACATACAGCAGTTGCTCAATCATGGCTGCATATGTAACAGTGATAAACAATGCCTGCTCTGGGCCAGGCCAAGTGCATGCTGGGGCTTGACGCTGTTGTCTCCGCCTCCACTGACCACCTGGGTTGGTAGTATGCCATTGCACAAGCGGAGAGAGAATGAGGGCCACATTCAAAGACACACGGTAGGTGGGAGAGGGGCTGTGCTCCACCAGGGTGAGTGAGGAACCAGCACCACCCATCTGCATGTGGGAGGGGTTCCCGAGTTGGGGTGCTAGGCACTGACGGGCCTCAGAACCACCCCCGTCCTGATGCCCCTAATAAGTGGCTGTTGCTGAACCATGTGCTGGGGGTAGTAACGGGCACGTGGCCCCAGATGCTGCTCCTGGCCTGCTTTCAGCTCCTGGGTGACCCCATCTCGGTGCTGCTGCATTTGGGGTAGGAGACAATTTTCCCATTGGGGGCACGTGCTGTGTCTGATAGTAGTTCTGGGGGGAAAGCGAGGAAACTGTGGTGGAGGGAAATCTTCAGAGTGCTGAGCAGGCCTTTGCCCATGAGGCTAGGGTGAACAGAGCCTAGGCTGGTTTCTCCTTGCTTGCTGGGGACTCCCCCAAGAGCCCTATCTCCCAGTGAAGCCTAAAGACAGATATGGGAGGAGGCTCATCAGGAAGACAAAACGGACTTGTAAAGTGATAGCAGACTTGGGCTTTCCTTCAAAGGCTATCAAAAGCAGTGGGAAGGTTCCAGACCTGTAAAGAGTGGGCAGGCATCTCCTCCTTCCCTCCTTCTAGACAGACACTCAAGCCTTCATAAATACCCAAGGGTTCACTGGGAAGGAGCTGTTCTGTAAGTACAGATCCCTGTATGCACCAGGAGGTCCTTCCTGGGGGCTCCCACTAGGTGTGAATCTCACCTCTAGCCTACTAACATGGCGCTGAACACTCAGCCCAAGGGCTTAGCCTAACTCACTTGCTGGGACAGAAACTCAATCCTCTTGGCACCAGACAGTAAGCAAGGCTCTAACACAGCAAATTCCCTCCCCTCTGTGTGTTCTGCCCAAGGGTACCCCCAACCATCGCAGTAAATAAATCTGTTCTTTCACAGCAATCCCATTCCCTGGCTTTTCCCTCGGGGCTTGCTAAGCAGAGACACCATCTCCTTCCTCAGCCTCAGGCACTGACTTTCTGTGGTCATCTAGTGGGCGTTTTTGACCCAGGTTATTTAGTGGTCCTTTAGGTTGTTTTGGGGAGCCCTTTATCAGCTCCAGAACTCCCGGAGGTATTGTTAGGACATTAGATTTCCAGGCAGGATTCCTGACACAGGAAGGAAAATCCAGCCTTTGAACAAACCCTAACCTTTGAAACACATGGTCTTCTCTGAGCTGACTCAAAAGGGGCTTCAAATTTCACTGAGGCCTTACCTGTCACTCAATCCCCAAGTGTCAGCGGCAGTAGACCAAGACAGTGGGCTAAACCCAAGATGCCCATTATATCTGAGGGACACTGAGAGCTTATGAACACAGATCACCTGCTCCTGAGGCGCATGCCCCAATAGGAAAATGAGGGTGCTGAAAGCATGTGTAGATGTAAACTGAGTCACGGGCTTGGAATTGTCTCTAGGTATGATAAGTGTTATTTACAAGTGTTAATGGACCTGGTATCTCACGTATCAAGTGTTGTCAGTGGTGAGTGTTAGAAAACTGGATTTTTAAAAATTAATTTTAAATTTTATTTTATGTGTATGAGTGTTTTCCCTGCATGTGTGTCTGTGGCTGGTACCCACAGACAGCAGAAGAGGATGTCTGTCCTCCAAGACCTGGAGGTATAGATGGTTGTGAGCTGCTGTGTGGGTGCTGGGAATCAAATTAGGGTGCTCTTAACCACTGAGCCATCTCTGAATTTTGGGATTTTTATTGCATTTATTTATTTATCTATTTTGTGTTTGTTTGCATGAGAGCGTGCACGCACATGTGTGTATGAGCATGCTTGCGCACGTGTGTGTGTGCGCGTGCGTGTGCGTGTGTGTGAGTGTATGCGTGTGTACGTGTATATATGCCATGATATGTGTTTAGGTCAGAGGACGACTTGTAGGAGTTATTCCTCTCTCAACCACGTGGGCTCTGAGGGATGCATTCAGGTTGTGGCTTGGCACCAGCTTACATACCCGCTGAGCCATTTCATAGGCCCAGGAAACTGGATTTTGTATGATTATATCTCTTCTTCTAATCTGCATCTTAACAATTTTTCTAACGAACAATTCTTGTAAAGCAAAAACAAAACCAACCAAGATCAAGTTGAAGACCATTATCCCAGAGATCATCATATCATTAATAAAATGTACTCCACAACCCGCACTCCCCCCACCTCTACTTCTGACAGGGCTGAGAGAGGGGGGAGGAGGAGGAGAAGGATTCACAGGAGCTCCTGTCATTAGCAGATGGAGTTGGGGTGGGGTAGGGGACAGGCCTGCTCTCACTCTGTGCGAGGTGAAGTTTACCAGTTTCCTGCCGGGCAAAGGTCGCCTGATGATAGTTCCCCCACCCTGTAAATAAATCTCCACACCTGCGCTTTTCCCCATGACAAAGCCATGTGCCTGGCAGGCAGAGTAGGGCCAGGCAGACCTCCTAGAGGCTTCAGCGGTGAAAGGGGGCAGCCACGGAACACTAACCTCACAGTCCACACTCAGTATGTGCTGCGCGATGGCCCTGGCGTCGTTGTTGGTGAACAGTTCTTTTGTGCGCTTCAGCATGGCCGTCTCCAGGGGCTTGTTCTCGGGAGGAAGGAGCTTGGACTTAAAGTCATTGGGTCGGAAGGATGACACAGTCTCCAGGAGAGGTGGCACAAACTTGGTCTCGTCTTCCTGACCCTCCTCGGCCATCTGTGCTGGCAGCGGGTCCCAGTGTCTCGCTTGGTCATCCCCTCCGTCGAGGATCAAGTAGTTGATGCCAGAGTTCCGGGGGCCCGATGCCCCATTCTGTTTGGCTGTCAGTAGCTCCTCATGGCTGTCGTGAGCGTGGGAGGGAAGCTTGGCTCCCCTGTCACAGCCCACAGCAAAAGCAGGGTTCAGTTCACAGTAGTTGGCCTCTGAGTTGAGCCAGGTGGACGGAGATGGGGGAACCTTGAGGAAGGGCACCTTGCAGGGCTTTGGGGGCGGCTTGGGGCACAGCTGGCTGTCCGATCCCCTCAGCGCTTCCCCTGGCCTAGTATCTGAAGAGAACCTTCGTACCAGCGCCGGGCTCAGAGTGGGCTCGCTGCCAGTCCTGAACACAGGAGAGTTGGGGCAAGGGCTTGTGTCCATACCCGGAGACTGGGGGTGCAGCTTGCAGCCTGTGGAGGAGAAGAGAAGGTCAGAGAACAGGAAACAGACCGGGAATGACAGTCCCAGCGCTCACCCCGTACCCTTGGGTTCCCCTCTCTGCTACAAAAGAAAACACTGTGACTTTTCTCACGCCCGGTCCGGTTTGTGGCAGTCTAGAACACTGTGAAGGCTACGCTGGCTCCACCTCAATCTAGGGGTGATTCTAAACCCCACAGGCTGGGGCTCTTACACCGTTTTATGGTCACAGCAGGTTGGGACAGTCAGAACAGGGAAACATGTCCTGGGCAGTGAATAACACAGCCCTGCCCTAAGAAACAGAAGTCTTCAGCCACATAACATTAAGGGCTCTGAGTCACAAAGTTGGGGTGGATCTTAGGCAGCATTAATGAGAGAGCGAGAGATGCAAGGAAGGTAGCCGGACACTCCGAGAGATAAGCCACACCGAAACAGTTTACAAAAGGGGCACTGGGGGGGGGGCACTTTATATGTAACCATGGAAGGTTACATATAAAAGAAATGAAAAACGATCCTACTTGGCACTAAATGCTTATGACTTTCCCAAGTCCCACACCTCGCCACTCTCCTGACCATAAAAAAAAAAAAAAAAGTACAGAGAAACAGCAAGGTGTCTGCAGACAGCTACTGCATCTACAGCCCCTGGACCACTGAGCCATTGATGGAGGAGGGGCGTGTTAAGAAACAGGCTCATCTACCAGGATGGCCACCACTTACCAAAAGAATTTGAAATATAAGAAACCTTGGTGCAAATGCTAGGTGACCCTCTTACTTAATAACTTGTCAGTTTCCTCAGCTGCAAAATGAGAATAATTATGCCCACCTTAAAGGCTGGTTATGGGACTTGGATGCTTGCATTGCGCTCAGCCCACCACAACCAGACCCCTCTGGCAACCTTCCTAGTCTTCAAACCTGGTGGTTTGCTCAGGCAGGAGAAGCCTCAAGACACCCCAGGGCTACACTGCCACCCTCTTCCCTGAGACTCCCACACACCTACCTATTGGCAGGTGACTCTCCGACTGGTGGGCTTTGAGGGCTAAGGCTTTCCTGTCCTGCACGTGATCCAGGCAGGCGGGTTGGCTGCCACTCTTCTCTTTATTCCTGAAGCCAGAAACCAGGTAGAAAGGTGTCATTATGCGGTAAAAAACAAAAGCGTTCTTTAGGCAATGTCAGGGAAAGTTATAGAAAGAAAACTCCCAGAATGAATGAACGCAGCGCAAACTCTAACAGTAAAGGAAAGGCCACTGAGGTGGGAGGAGCTGATGGAGTGTGCAGAGTCCCCAGGGCCAAAGCATCTTGAGTCCTCGGATGCCTCCTCGGCCCTTCCATCCTGTTGAAAAGAGCAGGGTGAGTGGGTCACGATCCTCTGGGGAGTAGTGGGAAGGCATCTGATCAACTGGAATGTGTGTGTGTGTGTGTGTGTGTGTGTGTGTGTGTGTGTGTGTGTGTGTGTGTGTGTGTGTGTGTGTGTGTGTGTGTGTGTGTGTGTTTGAAGCTTTAAATGGCTCCCAGTCCCTGGGAGAATGGCTTATTTAACTAACTCGACTTTTCCACAATGGATCAATGTCAGCAGGAAGGAAGCTGGAGGACACTGGTCAGCACTCCCTTCTCCCTATCCCCCAAATAATCTGCAGATCCTGAGGCGGCTGTCATATCTCTCTGCCTGCCAGGACTGGGAGCACCCCGTATGGCCTCCAACCACTGAGTTAGAAGCAAGGTGGCTAGTCTGGTCACCAAACAGCAACTTGGAGGCGCAGTGTATAGCCAGCCACCCAGGGGAAACTTGAAACACTTTCTTCACCACTCCTTCTGTCTTTCCTGATTCCATTTGGAGATTGTTTTAATTACACCCAGCCGTAGACTGATCAGATCCTCTTGATGGAGGAAGAGATAGATACACAGGGCCAGCCAGGCGGCAACGAGTGATTTCCCCTGAAGCATAAACCTTCTCACACAAACCAGAAGCTCTTCCCTACCTTTGGGAAACAAAACGAAAAAAACTTCCAGCAACCTCACAAAGAGATAAGTAAGTCAAGATGGGGGCCGAGGGGGGGTGGCAAATTACAAAAGGCAATTGCTTCGGAGGAATGCTGTCCGATGTCCGAGCTGCGTCCACCATTCAGTGATCGACTGACTGGATTCCAAGGGCCCGGAGCAGCTGGACGAGTGGAATGCAAAGTGCCTGAGAACACACACCTTTGCCCAGGGCCTGAGGCTGCCAGCCGAGCAGCGCGCCCAATGTCAGAGCAGGTGGCAGTCGGCCAAAGCTGACGTGGGGAAGCCGCTGAAGGGCAGCAGGGGAGGGAAGACAAGCCCATTAAGGTCACTCACTGGTCATGTTGAGGTCACCCTTCCCCCACCAGGAGTATGTTGGCGGCTTCCTGGGAGAAGGTGTAGCAGTGTCTGCATTCCAGAGGACAATCGGAATAGCACTGCCCATATCCTTGCTTGCCTCCCCGCTCACCCCTATGGCAGGGCGACTCTTGCCTCCCCGGCAGAGAGTATTGGCTACCACGAAGAGTTGCTCTTGCCGTTTGTAAATACTGTCCATTCCCTACACCAATTAACACTCATAGCTTCTATGCTTCCAGATGAAAAACGGGGTCCCCGAGTAGTCACGGCCCCTGCCCCAGGCTGCACAGCTAGCCACATGGAACCAGCACCGAGCCACTGGTTCTGAGTCAGTTGCTGACTAATACATACCAGGGAACAGCTGTAATTTATGTTGCTCACACAGTCCTGAATTTCATAAGGCGTTTGCAGTAAAGAAATTATAGTTTGTATTTTCTCTTGGCCCAGACAGAAAAGCAAATGGACACGTTCACTTATGATACACGGGAGCTCAGAAGCCTGGAGCGGAGGAGTGGGGACAGGGTGCTGCACACTTACAGGGGCCAGTCTGCACCTCAGCGTTCCTCACACAGGCTCTGGCAGTTTCTGTGAAGGATTCTCAGCTCTGCAAGCCAGGGCCTATGCGAACACAGAGCTTGCCTCTCAGCCCTTTCCTGCCCTGGTCTCTGAATGTTTTTCTTCATTCCCAGGGGCACAGAGTACAGTCCTCAACACCTCCAGTCCTTCAACCCCCACCTGTTCTCTCCAAGTCAACCCTGTTTCCACAACCAGTCCCTAGTCCGAATTCTCAGCACTGACCCCTGCTGGATGCTGACACTCAGGGACGCCCACAGTCCTGCTTGGGTGACATGACTTTTTCCTTCAAGGCATGCATCTCTCCCCATAGTCACTGGGATATTGCCACTCTCTCTCCAATCCCAAAAACCTCAGAGCCCTTATAGCCTGGGCCCTCCCTGAAACCCTCGCTGGCTTTCCTGCTTCCGTCTCTCCTCAGTCTGTGCCTTCTGCTACTCAGTTCGGCTTCAGGAGTCACTGTTCACCATGTCAAACCTTTGTAGCCCCTTAGACTGGCACAAAGGCCTCTACCGTTAACTAGGGTTTTCCTTGAGTCCCTGTCCCTCTCTTTATAGACCCTCTGGTCTAGCCTGACCCATCAATCAACCCTCCTCTGGCCCTTGATTGCTTCACACTAAACCCCAGAACACGTTCTTTTTTTTTTTTTTTTTTTTTTTTTTTTTTTTTTTTTGCAGTTTTCCCCAAACTTCCTCTTGCTGTCAGATGAACTTCTCCCTGCTCAGACCATTTTTGTTTTGTTTTTTCTTTTTTCTTTTTTTGTTGTTGTTTTTTGTTTGTTTGTTTGTTTGTTTGTTTTTTGAGATAAGGGTCTCATTCCGTAGTCTGAGAAGGCCCTGAAATTGGGGCCTTCCCCCAACCCCCTTTTCATCTTCAAAGCACTTAGATTACAGACACGCGGCAGCACACATTTGGGCCCCGGCTCCACCATTGGCTTGTAGTGCACTCTAACCGGGAATTGGTCGTGCACACCTTGGAACAGCTGCCCACTAACAGTGAGTGTAGTTAATAGCCTCTGCTCTCCTCAGGCTTAGTCTGGCCCCCAGAACCCCCACAGACCTACCTGAGGAGGTTTCCCCGGGGTAAGCTGTGTTCCCGAGCCTGGATGCTGCCCACGGTGACGCTCAGCCTCTTAACATCCGGCCTCCCCTCAGCAAGGCTGCCCTCCCAGCCTCGGCCCGGCGAAGTGCCATAGCGCTCCTCCAGACACCAGAGGGGCACTGTCCTGTTGACGGGCTGGAAGATGATGGCACCGCTCTGCTGGGAGATGGGCCGCCGGTTGCCCACGTAGCAGCGTACCAGACCGGGGATGGAGTCAAAGCTCTCCATCTCGAATTGGTACTGGACGCGGCTGTAGGCCTCACTGAGCCGCAAAACAGTCCGGTTGATCTTAAAGTGCTGAGCGAGGTTCTTCCACTGACAGGTCAGGACAAAGTTGCCGGGGCTAGACAGGGAGTCACGAACCAGGAAGTCACCATCTCGCTGCACAAGGTTTTCAGATACCTGCAGGCAAATCGGGACGGCTTAACAGAAGGCAGTGCTTTTGTGTCTCTTCTGTGTGTGCACATGTGTGTGCATGTGTGCAGGGACCAGAGGGTAACCTTGTGGGGGGGGGTCATTCCTTAGGCACAATCCCCCCCCTTTTTTTTTTGAGACAGAATCTTCCACAAGCCAAGGGTTTGCCTCTCTCTGCCTCCCCAGTGTATGTGTTTGTAACCACACCTGGCTTTCTCTGATTTTTGTTTGTTTGTATTTTGTTGCTGTTGTTGTTGATGATGATGATGTTGATGATGATGATGGTGTTGTTTTGCTTTGAATCCGGGTTCTGGAGATTGAATCCAGATCCCTGTGCTTGCACGATGAACATTTTCTCTCCTAGCACTCCTTCTTTAGTCATTTTTTTTTTTTTTAATTTGTTAAAAGTCATACTCAAAGACTATTTACTAGCTGGCTATGGTTGTGCACCACTGTAATCCCAGTGCTCAGGAGACTATAACAGGAGGGCTGGGAGTTTGAGGCCAGCCTGGTGTATATATGTAATATGTTTAAGGTCAGCCTCCTCTCTCAAAAAACAAAACAAAACAACAAACAAGCAATATAACAAACAAAAACACCCAAACTGTTTATTGACCATCATGCCTGGCCCTACCTTGGGCTCAGGGGACACAGCAGTGACTAAGTGGACTTCCTGGGGGCTTTGCTGTAGCACTCTCAGGACAGGCAGCCTCAGCTATAGTGTCTCAGATGTTATGAAACCAAGGAAAGGAAAACTTTGGAAGGGAGAGAGGGTGCTTGCGAGGACTATCTTTCAAATGATGGTAGCCAGGAAGATGTCACAAGAAGATGACATTAGCACAGACTTGAAGGATGGAAAGCAGTACGAAGAAATGGGACTGTGTGCTCTTTGGGTCTGATTTTCCTTCTAATCAGTGAAGGGAGGAGGAAGAGGCTGTTTGGGTCCCCAGACGTCCCCCTAAGGTCCCCATCAACAGAGTGGATGAGCCCAGGGATAACACAATGGGTTCTGGACATGTCGGCAGGCTAGAAAAAAGAGTCGCTTGAGGTTCACTCACCTCAGAGTTATTGTAAAGATAATAGTTTGCATATGAAAAAGAAGTAACCCCCAAAGAGGTAACCACACAGAATTACACTGTGATACAGTCGCTCATTTTGGAGCCTGGCCTCCTAGGTTTGGATTCTGCCTCAGCTGTGTGACTTAACAAATTATATAAGTGCTCTGTGGCTCAGTTACAACATCTATAAGATGCAGACAATGCTATTGTGTATAAAGTGGCTGGAAATTTTAAAGGGATGAAACGCTGCACACACTGCTGTCACGGCTATGGAGTTTCAGTTACCCAGTCAAGAAGAATGAATTACTGACAACTCACCCTCCTGGCACACTAAGGACAGCAGTGATGGCATTTTCTTTTTCTAGGATATTCTAGCACACGAGTGACGCCATTCTTTCTGCTAGCTTAGAATAGTATGCTGCTATGGTTACTTTAAAATTGCATCTTTACCTTAAAATACATTTTCACACAGAAATTCCATTTCCCGGAATTGAGCCAGCAGAAAGAATTATAGGGTCTGAGCATGGTACTGATCTTACAGGGTGTTGCTCAGACTGCTAGGGACACTCTAAGTACCCCATAAATTGTGATGTGTGTGTGTGATGGACATATATGCAGTGTCCGCTGGTGCAAGAGAAGATTTTACAGCCGGAGCGAATTCCCAGGGCACATCATTAAGTGCAGCAAGTGGGCCACAGAAAGCAGTAAGACCTCCTACTTGATGGAGGAGGTTGGAGAAATAGACACCAAGATGTTTATAACAGCTGCCCCCAGAGGAGACAATTAGGGACAAGAGCTTAATTTTTTTTCCTTTATCTGTATTTTCTATAGTTGATTTTAAGATTACAAAAAAAAAAAAGAGTATATATTTCAAGATCAGAATAAGAATTATTTCTTTGATAGTGTGAAAAAAAATGGGGCTGGCAAGATAGCTCAGCAGGTAAAGGTATTTGCTGTTGACAAACATGATGACTTGAGTTCAGATCCATGAGACTCACATAGTGGAAAAAGACAAAGGATTCCCATAAGCTGTCTGTTGATCTACACACACACACACAAACACACACACACACACACAATCAATCAATCAATCAATCAATAAATGTAGTAATAATTTTAAAAAGTGAAACCTGTTACCTCAAAGACAATATTACCACCTGCCACCATTCTCCTTACACCCGGGCATCCATTTCCTTTTATGTTGTCCTTGCTTAATGACTGCACAGCTTATGCTTATAATGAAAACCCATGAGCAACTGTACACTTCAGTTCTGCAGACTTAATCTACTGTTCAGTTCTCACAGTATTAAATAAAAACATTATTTATGACAACCACCTGAAAGATACCCTGGGCCATGAAGCTGTAGAACCCCCTTCCTCCTCATCTTTGAATCACAGGACCCAGTAAAGAAGAAACAGAGAGAATGGACATTGTGCTGGCCTCACTGGTGTGTGTGTGTGTGTGTGTGTGTGTGTGTGTGTGTGTGTGTGTCTGTCCTTGTCAGTCTCTGCCACCTGCCCTGTCAACTAAGATAAGTCACTGCCTTCAAAAAAGGGTCCAAGCAGTAGGAGGCTCTGGCCACTGGCCAAGAGTTTCATTGTCTGAACCCAGCCATCCACCCTACTTCCGGCAGCTGCTACTGCGGCTGTGGCCTCCTACCCACATGTAGGTAGACCCCAGGGTGACTGAAAATGTATTTGGAGTCCCACTTTTGGCTCTTCCAGAAGTCTTTTTTAGAGACAGGTCTAAGTTACGCCACTTTGTAGTACTAGAGTTTTGTAATCTTTGAGCAGGACCCGACAACGCCATCAATGTGACATTGCCCAAGGAGAGCGGAGCACACACCTGTCGGGGGATCCGGCCGTGGTACCAGGCGTGGCTGCGCAGGTCCTCGCTGCTCAGCAGCAGCTCCTCCTCCAGTTCCTTCTTCAGCCTCTCGGGGGTCCGATCCATGATGTGCCTCTCCTTGGAGAACTGCAACACAGAGTCCACAGTGACCTCCCCTTTCCCCGGGCCAAGCCAGGCCATGCCAGCCAGAGATGACCACCACCTCGCTGATCCTCCACTTTGCTGAACAACCACTGGAGGCCCAAAGGTGCGTTCAAGAAAGGGAACTGGAGATGGGTTACAAATAGAGTCGTGAACTTTCACCTCTCCAGCTGCAAGTATCGAGCAAAATCATCACCTGCGCATGAAGCTCTGGCAGGGAAATCAGCTCGCAAAGCGATGAGCCTTGATCAAGAGGTGTAAGGGTCGAGGGAAACAGCGAGTGTGCTCTCTCTCCTCTCTCCTCTCTCTCTCTCACTCCTCCTCTCTCTCTCCTCCTCTCCTCTCTCTTCTCTAGCCCTCTCTCATCTCTCTCTCTCCCCGCTCTCCTCATCGCTCTCTCTCTCTCTCTCTCTCTCTCTCTCTCTCTCTCTCTCTCCCGGTTGAGGAGAGCTTCCTCAATCTCTTTTGTAGCTCTCCTAACAAGGAGCTGGGAAGGACAGCAATTCCCAGTAGCCTTTGACTCTGGGCCTCAGGGGCAGTATAGCCTTAAGGATAGTCCTTGAGGCCGGTAGCAAAGGCTAAAATTTTCTTACTTTTTTTTTTTCTTTTTCCTGTAAGCAAACTCCAGTTCAGGAATTAAGTTAGCTTATAAAAGATGTCTAACCAGACAGAGCAGTTTTATGTCCCTTAAGTCTAATAATAGATGCCTGAGTTATATATAACCTTTAAAATAACTTTTAAAGGATTATTTTTTAAACCTTCTATTTATTTTCGTTTTATTTGTATGGGCATTTTGTCTGCATCTTTCGTCACGTGTACTGCATGTATACAATGCCTGTAGAGCCAGAAGAAGGGTGTCAGGTCCTCTGGACCTGGAGTCACAGATGGTTATGAGCCACCACGTGGGTGCTGGGAACCAGAGATGGGTCCTCTGTAAGAGCAACAAGTGCTCTTAACAGCTCAGTCATCTTTCCAACAACTCAGTCAGTTATAGGTATAAATGTATGACCCTTTGCTCCTGCATGTGGGAAGATGCACACATGGTGCCCTTGGGGGTCTCGGGCTGCTACTGGGAGTCTTCCTTGAATGAGCGCCATCTTCTATATTGAGCAGGGTCTCTGACTGACTCCAAAACTCACTATTTCGAATAGTTTGGCTAGCCATCTGGCTCCAGGAACCACTGGTCTCTTCCTCTCATACAGGTTGCCAAACCTAACCTGCTTTTGCGGAGTTCTGGGGATCCAAACCGTAGTCTTCGTGCCTGCATGACAAGAACTTTATCCACTAAACTATCTCCCCAGTGTGATTTATTTCGGTTTTGTTTGAGACAGAGCCTTGCTATTTCTGTAGCCTTGGCTGGGTTTGAATTAATAATCCTGCCTCAGCCTCTCAAGCGATGCCCCCTGTGCTAGCTAATTTTTATGTCAACTTAACACAAGCTATAGTCATCTGCGAGAAAGGAACTGCAAGTGAAAAGCAATGCCTCCATAAGACTGGGCTGCAGGCAAGCTTGTAGGGCATTTTTTTAATTAGTGATTGATGTAAGAAGAGGCTCAGTCTATTGTGGGTGGGGCCATCCCTGGGCTGGTGGTCCTGGGGCCTATAAGAAAGCAGGCTGAGCAAGCCATCAGGAACAAGCCAGTAAGCAGCACCCCTCCATGGCCTCTGCATCAGCTCCTGCCTCCAGACTCCTGCTCTGATTGAGTTCCTGCCCCAACTCCACCCTTTGATGATGACCTGTGATACAGAAGAGTGAGAAAAATGAAGCCTTTCTTTCCCAGTTGCCTTTGCTCGTGGCGTTTCATTACAGCAATAGAAACCCTAACTAAAATATCCAGATTGAATAACTTTTTTGTTGTTGTTTAATTTTTCTAATGCACTATTTCATTTTTAGGGCAGACTGGGGAACTCAAGAGTGAAAACTTAAAGTGAAAATAGAACTTAAAGTGAAAAACCGGTCCTTCACCCCAAATAGCTTGAGAGCGTTGCACGGCAACGGCAGCAGGGTTTCTAGGAGGATGATACTGGCTCCAGGTTGGATTTAGAACCACTCCCACTCGTATTAGCACCCTGAACATGGCCCCTCCTGGGCTCCCAGCAAAACCATGTTTGGAGACCACTCCCTGAAGGTTATATAAGAAGGGAAAGGCCGGCTCTCTGTGCTTGCCCAAGTTCCCCAGCATGCCCTCCAGATGCCTCAAAGAACCACAGAGTTAGTCCTCACATACTGCTCAGCAAGGAAAGATTCTCCCAAATCTTCTCCCACCAAACAAAGCAAATTCAGATTTAGGATTAATTGTGGTGCTGGCTGGTGTGATGTGCGTGGAGTTCGGGGTGAGCCTTCATTTCTTCCTTCCCTCACCCTGCCCTCCTCCTCTCTCAGAACCTTAGGACAAGCATTCAACAGTGTTTTTCATTCTGTTTGCTTTTTTGAGACAGGGTCTTGTGTTGTAACCCAGGCTGGCCTAGAACTCACTACATAACCCAGGCTGGCCTAGAACTCACTACATAACTCAGGTTGGCCCAGAACTTACTACATAACCCAGGTTGGCTCAGAACTCACTACATAAGCCAGGTTGGCCTAGAACTCACTACATAACTCAGGTTGGCCCAAAACTCACTACATAACCCCAGCTGGCTTTTACATCTGCCTCTAGAGTGCCAGGACGAGAGGTATGAGCCACTATGCCCAGTGAGGGACATTTAATGAATGGAATTTATATCAAAGATGCAAAAGACTGACTGCTAGGACTCTTGTGGGCCTCACACAGCAGTGGTTGGCACTGGCAGCTCTTGGCATTAAATACGCAAAGTCACATCTGAAGACTCAAATATGGATGGCAAGCTGTCAACTGTCTGTTATCTGCCTTTCCTCCTGCTAGACTCTGAGTTTCATGGGATAGGAACATTTCTCCCTTTTCCTCATAGCAGGGCCTCAGGCAGAGCCTGAACACCTCAAGAACTCGGTAACGCCGCAGGAACAAGCCTTTCAGAGTGAGGCTTCTGTGGCTTTTCTCCCAAATTATCTGCGGTTCTATTACCTATGCATACCATTATTCAGTTCAAAGATGGTGTTCTTCACCGTTTGTCTTTTATAAGATGCTTCACTGAGGTCTAGCTTTGGAAGACTGGGTTGCAGAGTTAGAGGGACCTCTAGGGTGACATATGAAAGCCAGCACCTCAGTGATATCCTGGACTGTGAGGGAGAAGCCATAGCTAGGAACAACAGGCCGGAATAAAGATGGGGCACTGATAACAATGGGACCCACACACCAACCTGAGGAGAACTGGTCCCCAGTTTTCTATGTCACTGTAAAGCCTCGCCTATGATTTAGGGCCTTCCGTTCAAGGTGGCTATAACTGAATCTTAACCCATGTTGTGAACCAAGACCCTCTTCAGTCACCCCCATCAGCAGTCTCACACCCCTGTGCTACACCCTAGGCCTGAGCTGGGACAGACAGAGATCGGAACATGGGCAGACAGTTCTACTACAATCCTGGGAAATTTTTATTTGCTCACACTCAAAAAGTCATTCCCCTATTTTCTAATGTGTTCTCCTCACAGAGGCCCCAACATCCAGACCCCTGCTCCCTTCCCCACCCTTTAGAGCATTAGCTACAATGCAAAGTGGTTGTTGTTGTTTGTTTGCTTATTTGTTTATCATTTTACACCCTTAGTTGACTACCCAAACTATAAATTCAGCTGACTCTTCTGTGACTCTTGTCCTGACTCCTTAGAGGAAATTCCATAATGACTGTTCTTGGCGTCTATGCTCACACACAGGCTGTAACTGAGCGCTGCAGGAGAGAGGGGTGACAAGTTAGCACCCAGAGAGGAGAGAAAAGGAGAGTGTTGACATGGACCTTCCATAATACCTTGAGATGAAGACCAGACGTTAAAAAACACAGTTATACACTGCTATCGAGAATCTATGCACTAATTCTCAGAGTGAAGAAGAGATGTCACGAGGTCACCACTGAGGAGGAAACGGGTACTCTCTAAAATGTTCGCTTACCATTTAATCATATATATTGATTAATGCAACCTGTTGGAGACAGGTCCCATGTAGCCCAGGTTAGCTGCAAACTCACTCTGTAACAGAGATTGACCTTGAATTTCTAATTCTCCCGCTTCAGCCTCTCAAGGGGCTGCGAGTATAGACATGTGCTACCATATCCAGTTTGAACTTGACATATAGCTCAAAGATAGCAAGACCTAAGTCATCCTCATCCCTTCTATCAGCAAGGGACAGCAGGCATTGTCCTTCCCCGCTTACCCACTGGGCTCTCTAGTCTACTGAGTGTTCATAAGTGCACACCAGCCGTTTGAGTTGTATGTTCTTCAACTGCCAGACAAAAAGCAACAGCAGGAAAATTCAAGAGCCACTTATCTCTCGAACTGTAATAATACAATTTTCTCTCTATCTAGCCATGTCCAATTTCGAACATCATTCTAGAAGGCAAATCTGATTTTCCCATTTCTGGCGTTCTTCTAAACTATTTTATTTTTATTTATTCTTTGGAATTTTCATATGTGCATAGAGCACAATGTACTTTGGTTCACATCCACCTTTAGATCTCTCTTTCCATCTCCCCCAGGACCCCACTGTCACATTCACATTTCCCTCACACCTTCATGTCTGCCTTTATTTACTTATTTACACACCAAGTGCCCGTGTGCACATGAGCATCTGCCAGTGGCCACACAAAGAAAAGCGGCTCTCTTCCCCCATCAGCAGCCATCAGCTGCCAAAGGTTCCTCAGCTGGGGGCGGGTCCTTGGGAGATCCTCCCCCCTCTGTGCTGGTCGGTTTGTTTGTTTTCTGAGTTACATTTTCTTTGTGTAGCCCTGGATATCACTGGAACTCACAGCAAAGAGCCTCCCGAGTACTGGTATTAAAGGTATGTGCCACCACATCCTGTCTTCCATACTGGAACTTTAGCTGGCGTAATTTTGCCACCACAGTCGCTGTGGGTCCATGTGTGCAGCAGCCATGTCATGCCTAGAGGACAGCACCTCAGAGCATCATCCCTCTCCATCTTGTCAAGAGGGGAAGGAGACAGTAGCCTGGCACAGGCTCTGGCTATGGAGGGCGTCAACCAACGAGTTATTGGGCAAAACTTCCTAAAGAAAGGCAGCTACCTGGCTCTGGATCAAGAACATTCTGCCCAAGAGTCCTTCATCTTCGCTCCAGCAGCCGAAAGCAGCCCATAATACTACACAGCAGAGGCGGGGGTAGGCAGGACCCACGTCATCTGCCCCACGGCTTGCCTCATTTTAAGCAGAGTTAATAACTCCAGGAGCAAGGTGGTACACCCTCCAGCCTAGACCCATGTGTAAATTAGCATCTGAGTCCTATCATCATTATAGGAGTCTGAGGTGATGAGACGCAGAGAGCTAATGTCTGAGCAGATGGAGGAGGCGGGCGAGACCCACAGTTGTGCATCTCAACTGAAGATTGGCTAGAAAAATCCATAAATCACCAGCAAATTCATACCTTTTATGGGAATCTGAGTCCAGTTGCATCTTTTTCATCATTAACAGTGTGTTGTTGCTGTTTGCAACAGGACTGAGGCAGCCCCGGGGTTGGCTTGAACTCACTATGTACCGAAAGGTGGCTTTGAAGACCTGTGCTTCCTGCCTCTGCCTCCCAAGCGCTAGGATTACAAGTGAACACCATCACACGTGGCTCTTTCACTAGCGTCTCAGTGCTAAGAGATGCTACATCACAGTGTTTAAGAGCCTGGGCCAGCTGGCCACCTCAAGCCAGAGGCCCACAGTAATATTGAACAGCTGTGTGGTCTTGGGCAAGTGACATTAATTCTTTGTAGAGCCTTAGGTTCCCTGTCTGCTAAGTGGGGACAATATGCCACATGATATTAATAAGGACCAAATGAGGGAGTTATCTGTAAGGACTTGGAACACACCCCAGCAGAGGAATCAGCACTAATGTTAGCTGTCATTATAATTACCTCCAGATGCTAGTAATCTAGGGCTGTAAAATAAGCAGACTTCATACTGAGGCCTAGTGCTGGCGGCGGAGAGAGGCTGGGTTTAGGAAGAAAGCAGCCAGTGAAAGGGTCCTGCCCCAGATGTCTTCAGTCTTCTTGAGAGAGCTCCATGTCAATTTGCCATGGTCCAGTTCCCCAGCCAGAACTAGCTGGCTGGACACGACTCTGAAAGCCATGACTATTGCTCTGACTGTGGAAAGGGTGTTTCTGTATCCCCCCCCACACACACACACACCCGCCCCCCTCCCCACCCCTCTTACAAGTCTGATCTTGACAAGCTGGGGTAGCCAGAGCCCGGGAAATGTTGGAAAACAGATTTTGGAGGCTTGAAGCCAGCTCCAAGAATGCACTGGGAACTTCCATTACTGTGGAAACCCATGTTTCAACAGCCCTCCGAGGAAGAGAAAGCCATTCCAGCCTGGAAGGAGAGGAGCTCTGGCTCTCCCAGGTGAGCACCAGAGCCTGCATTTTAAACCAAGCATAGGAATGGGCCTGGACATGTAAGCAATGAGAGTTCCTAAGCCAGCCGCTGAGGGACAGTAGGAGGCATCTGTCAAGAGACCCTCAGACGATGCTCCAGACGCTCATTTGCATGAAGGAGACAGGAGATTCAGAGAAAGACAACATCTGAATTATAATTGATATATGCTTAAGTCTACGCCTGGCTGTAAGGAAAGCTCCCCCTTCCCATGTGATTTTACAGTGAGCAAAGCAAATCACCATGACCTGGCAGTGGCACCTCTATGGAAGGACCCGAGGAATCATAGGGGTCCAAGCTGGGGATGGAGGCTCCAGAGGGGCACATTCTGGGAAGGCCACACACAGACAGTCCAAAACACCCACTCTGGGGACAGGCCGACCACCTAGGCATCCGATCCCCGCCTCTCCCCGCTCTGCAGCCTGGGTGAGTTACTCCACTTCTTTGTCATTGAGTTTTCTCCTGGGTCATGATGAGCAACACCATGGCCCAGGGCTGTTCTCAAGACAGTTCTGTCGGGATGGGGGAGGTGGGGAGGGGGGCTGGGGAAGGGCTGGAACATCACAGCTGCATCTAGAGGACAGCACTGAGAGAGAAGGGTAGGAATGTCGTGGGCATCCCAGCTGGGGGAGACAATGAGTAGCTGGGTACACTGTCCTAGAGGCTCAGGTTGGGGGACCCAGGACTGAAAGCTGCAAAGGTGTTAACAGTGGGTATAATTTAAAAAAAAAAAAAAATATATATATATATATATATATGTGTGTGTGTGTGTGTGTGTGTGTGTGTGTGTGTGTGTCCAGCACCTCACCCCTACTTCCTGTTCTGCTATACACCCCCTCAGTCCCAAGGACAGTTCCACCTTTATTCCAGGCATGTGGTGTGGAGCATCTTCCTGGCCATCACTGCTTGGCCTGGGAGAGGGCCCCTCACCTACTCTGAAAGAAGATAGCCCATCCCACTCTGGTGAAAATGCCATGAGACTTGGAGCCTAGTAGTAGTTACTTCACCTCCACGTTTGTTTGTTTGTTTGTTTGTCTGGGAGGGGTTGTTTTGTTTGTTTTGGTTTTGGCTTTTTGTTTTGCCACAAGGACCAATGTGGCTGAGAGGATGGAAATTAGCACTCCAAAAGAAGAGGAACAAGGAATGAGTGGTGGCCCTGTGCCAGGCAAGTCCCTAAGCACAAACCCATTCCCAAACAGACAGCAAAATGCCCTGCGACTTAGCCAGTATGACCTGGGTCTCACTTGTGACGAAAGCAGTTCTCACTGAGGAAGGCCGGGACCAGACGCAGGGGACCTGGCACTGGGGAGCTGGAGGTCCAATCTTCCCTCTATGGATAATGTCATTGAAAAAGCTCTCCCTGGGAAGGCACAGACACACAAAGGTGCTTTAGAGCGATCACCTTACCGCAGTGGGCAGAACGCTGGGAGGAGCAGGGCTCGGAGGCACAAGGCCAGTGCAGTCATTTGAAAGGTGCTGCATGTCCAAACCTCCATTTCTACTCCTTACAGTCAGTGGCTGGCTCAGAGGTCAGTATGGATGAACCCAGTCACTGCTGGCCACTAGCACCTCTTCTGACCTCATTACCCATGTGACACTCAGAACTACCTTTTGTGGATGAAAAACAATCCCTGATGCTGCCTTCTGCCACACACCCCCCCATTTGCTTCCCGTCAATTCTTGTTCAGAAAACCTCTGCAGCAGCCGTTTCCTGCGATTTCTCCACCTCCTGTCTTCAGCCTCACAACCTGGAACCCACAAAGCCACAGGACTCATCATATCACCCTTCAGCCAAGAGATTTTAGTCACAGCTGCACCAGGCTGAGGTAAAATCCAGAATCTTTCCGTCTCCCCGCCCGCCTCCCTGTCAGGAGACCCAGACCCCGAAAGGGTCATGAATAAATGATGTGGAAGTTGAGAATGAGCGGCAAAGTGGGGTCTAAGTGTCCACCCCCTGCATAAAAATTTCAGGCTCTTACTTGGGTCGACAGGTTGTCAAGGGCTCAGAGCCGCCTACAGGTAAAACCCAGCCTTCTCCTGTAAGGCCCCAAACTAACTTGCTGTTATGTCCTCATGCAGGGCCCCTGCTTCAAGGCTTTCTGAATACACTGTCCCCTGTGTCCCACTCTGAGCCTCAGTAGTGCAGATGGGAAGACAGGCTGACATACCTGGGGAGGTGCTGACTGTGCAGCCCAGCTGGAGCCCAGGATGGGGACCAAGGGGAGCAGCCCGAGGGGAGCTAGACAAGGTGTGAAATGGGATTAAAGCTTGAGTTAATGACTGCAGGCAGCTGTAGGCAAGGCCCTCAGGACACGAGATCCCTTAGGGCCTCAGGGCCTAGCCCAGTGCCTCACACACAGCTGCCTCAGCAGACACTTTCTCACCTGCTCACCTTCCACTTGGTAGCTTTTTTTTTTTTTTTTTTTTTTTTTTGCCACTAGGTGTGGAAAAGTGTATTTGCAGGCTGGTCAAAGACAAGTGACCTTAGGCACCCAAGTGTGAGAATTCCCACCTCTTAGTACAACCTAATACAAAGAGCTCAGTTCCGTATGTGCCACAGGCAGACACCAATGTGGAACCAGAAACTTTTTTCAAAGGTGATTCTTAGCAACGGGTGGGGAAAGTTTCTTATTACCAAAAACTTAGAACCCAAACTATGGATAAAATCTACCAGGAAGTTTTAGAGATCTGACCTTTAAGAAATGATTAAAATGGTTTTAACTACATTGATTGACTGTTTGCTTGTTTGATTGATTGATAGTGTGGGGGGTCAGAGGACAACTTGGTCTCTCCTTTCACTGTGTGGGCTCTGGAGATCAAACTCAAAGTGTCAGGCTTGGCAGCAAGGGCCTTTACCCAATGAGCCATCTCGCTTTGCCTCTGAGAAATTAGTTCTAATGGAGTTTAAAAAATAAAAACCAGCTGTTAGACAATATAATCTCTACTTAGGCACAACTCTGTTTAGTCTGTTCAAGTTCCAAAGCCAGCAATTCTTGGGGCTTGGGTGTGGGTGTCGGGGTTGGGGTGGGGAGGGAGGGCTGTCAGTTAAATGTTCTCTCTATGCAGATGAAGCTCATAAGAAGCCACCCTTGGTGATAAGCACCCTGACTCACAGATTCCAACCTTACTGCATGTATACAGTTGGCCCCAAGTGACTTGTAAAGGCACAGGCCCGGGGAAGTTTTGAGATGTGTGTGCACAGCTGACACTTGCAGGTCCTTGAAAACAGAAAAGAAATTCTTACTGATTTTTCACAAATAAGATACATTTCTGGTCATTCATTTTATGACCAAGGCTGTAAATTAAATTATTAGAAACAAAGAAGAAGAAGCTGTGTGCATGTAGGGGAAAGGGGTGGGGGGGAGAGGGAGGGAAGGGCAGGAAGAGGGGAAAAGATGGGGCATGCACAGTAGGCGGGGGTGATGTGTGTGTGTGTGTGTGTGTGTGTGTGTGTGCGCGTGTGTGTATGTACTGGGCTCTTCTGGTCTACTTGGGAGTATCTGACCACAACACCCAGACCATTAGGAATCTCACACAGAGGCTTCCTGTCTTCAGCCTTGGAGCGGGTTATTAAACTAAGGCAAGCGGCAGCAGCAGTACAGGCCTCTTATATAGAGGTATACCATGCAGCTCCACAGCCTGGTTTTGTTTTGTTTTGTTTTTTTAAAGAAACCTTACCTAGAGGTTACACTCACAAATTTGTAAGTCTGACTGTAGCCCTAGCTCACCATGTGAAACTGGTCTAATTTCTAAGCAAACTCTGTCTTCCCTGGAGCTTGGGTAGCAATCCTATGGCGTGGTGGATGCTGCGCTGGGCCAACCAAGTTGGGGCAATGCAAAGATTCAAGATGACAAGTCATCTCAGATCCTCTGGACTCTGACTAGACCTGATGGGGGTCGAGCAGGACTCATCTCTATCCCCGATGAATGTCTTAAACATGTGAGAAGAAGTTAAACCCTCCACAATAATGTGTCGTGGATAGCCAACTCACAAATCACTCTGAAATGCCCTGCTTTTGTGGTCGTCCTGCAAGAACCCCACCTAGCCATGATGTGTAGAATGTGGAAACTGGGGTCTCTAGAACCCCTTTCTTTTGTTGAATCTCAAACTGACCAAGTTTAAAGCTAAATTCCAAAGTAGACACGTAAACGGATTAGTTGTGCGCTTCTTCTAACGGCTGAGCCGCCTCTCCAGCCCCACAAATGACTTCAAGACCCAGATGGTGTTTTACAAGCAAAACACTGCCTAAATGGATCATAAACTCCCACAAACAAAAACATTCCAAGCCCTTCCACAGCCCTTAACTCTACGCAGGGCCAAAGGAGATCTAGACCTACAGATTCCCGGCCTGGCAACTTTATGGCAACTCTTAGTTCAAGCCCTTGGATGTGTGGATCCAAAGTAGACTTGTGACAGTGCATCACAAGGTGTACTGTCACAGTGTGCATCAGTTTTGTTTTACCTCCTGTGGAAATCAGTAGCCTTTGAGGCTTACCTAAAAAATACTTCATGGTAACCCAGCAAGGGAGCTCCTGTAGGGCTTGGGACAGGGGCCGGGGAACTTATCACTAAATCTGATGACCTGAGTGCCAACATGGTAGAAAGGTAGAACTGACCACTTCCCCAAGCTGTCCTCTGACCTCCACACACATGTATGGCATGTGCACACCTACCTCCCCCAACACACACACACACACAACACACACACACACACACACACACACACACACACACACCACCAATAAATAAATAAATAAATAAATAAATAATAAAAACCCGAAGATAAACCATGGATGCTATGGACCCACCCGTCCTACTTGTGACGCAGGTGTGCAGAGCCCCCCTCCAGGCTCAGAGAAGTTTCTTGTGTTCATAATGGTGACTGATGCCCAAGCTCATACTTAAATCAGCTATTAACTTGGAAAGAAAATCCAAAGAGGAAAAGAGCAGATTCAAATGTTACCTTCCCATTTAGTACGGAAACCCTCAAATACCCTTGCCTCTTCTAGCCCAGGCAGTACACCGTGTGTTAGCTTAATGGCTTAAGGTGTGGGCAGTATAGTGGCACTTCACTGAAGCAGGTGCTTGATCATATGGCCAGGGCAGACTTGTCTATTGAAGGTAACCGTTGCCTGGCAGATGGCAATGAAGGGCTTAAAGAAAAGGTTCCTTATTATAGGTCACCCAGGGCATTCTATGAGCATATCTCTGTGGCCCGGTCACCCTCTAGACCCTTAATGATGGTCACCTCTGGCCTCACTTAGGCTGTCAGCTTTTGAACCTCTCCTTCAGACGCTCCCTCTATTGCTCTGTAATGCAGCCTCCATAGGCAGCTTCCTAGTCCTCACACACAGCACCCTGCTGGCGACGAGTCTACAGAAATAAACAGGAAGTCACTTTAAAACAGTTTGATAGTCATCAGCCCACTGCCTTCACCTAAACCCAGGCCCCAGAGTGTGCGTGCTGGTCCTGCTCTCTCCCTGCCTAGATTTTTGAGAGGCACACGTGTCAGGATAGAAGGACTCCACGTCTCAAAGTGGTCGCGGCCTCTTTGAGGAGACAAAGGCATTTGAGAAATGGCCGGTGGTACTGCAGGAGGCCCCAGGAGTCTCTGTTTATGAGAAAGGGATCAGCAAGTTTTGGTGACTCATTTTTCTAGCAACACATTAGTGTGTTGCTAATGTTTAAGCACCTTGAAGACATCACTTTCTCTCTTTCAAACTCCCCTCCCTAAAACCCTCTCATCTTGGACAGACTCTGCAGAGACAGGCTCTTACCATTTCCTCATTTTGTAATTCAGCCCATGAACTTATCACTGCACAGAGCAGAGCCCCCACGCCAGTGCCATTAAACACTGATTTGCAATCTTCAGTTAAATTAAGATGCTTCGTTTTCCTACTGTACGTGACTCTCCCTTTCGCAGACGAACGGAGATTACGAGGGCCATCAGATGTTCTTGCAGACAGGAAAACTATCAAAACCCCCAGAGAGCCCAAGTCCAAGAGATTTCATTTTATTCATTACCCAAACTTATCAAACGCTTATCAGAAGAGGCTCAGACACCATGAATAGGAACTAAGAGGAGGCACTCTACAGAGCTCTGCTTGTCAAGCTTCTGAGAATTCACCCATTAAAATTCTCCTGCTCCTGCGCGCAGACTGAAGAGCTAATTTAATTGCAATTTTTTTTTTTTTTTTTTTTGGATTGGCGTTTTGAAGTGGAGCACCCTGCAAGCAGGAACTTAATCCTACATCCAAACTAATTACATTAGAGTCACTGGGATCGGAGCCCAAGGCTCCCTTTGATGAGAGACTTGCCTGTGCCTTTCATCCATACGCATCCTCTGGGCAAGGTCTCCTCTGTGCGTTCCCACCCTGCAGGATCAGGAAGCTATTGCTTTAGCTGCTCAGTGCTATTTTGATGAAACATCAAGGGACTGAAAAGCCTCCCCCCAACCCCAAACTGAAGGAGACTGATTTCAGACTGAAGACTGGGTGGGGCACCTACACTTCAGAAAATGCAGTAAAACCCCAAAGCGAAGAGCACAGCCTATTTCTTCTATACACCAGGAGCGAAGAGCACAGCCTATTTCTTCTATACACCGGGGGAAACTGCTCACTGGCTGCACCTACTCTAAGATCTCCTTCTCCTGTGGCCCCTAAAGGGTGTGCCAGTCGTGTGGCTAACTTTTGACAGAGTGTTATTTATCCTGGTCCACCCAGAGCTCAGCTCCAAGGTGGTGGTGGTGTCTTGCCTTTCTCTGTTAAACAATAAATTAGGAGATTTTTCAATAGGCCATTTGTTAACACACTGCCCTGCTCCAGCCAGGGAGGGGACCTTCTATGTACATCAGACTTAGATGGTGATTTCAGAGGCAGCCTGGAGTGGGCACCAGAGTTACCTTGTGAGGCAGCCTTGCATTCTGCTTCCCAGAGAAACCCAATGTCACATTCACGGTCAAAGGTCATTTGGTTGCACTTAATCTTGTAATGGGCTGATGACGTGATGGGCTTGATATAAAGGTTGAGTTTGGCCTACAAAGCATCCTATAAATCATTTTGGTCCCTTTCAGCATGCTCTAAAGAGACTTCCATGGGACTTCTCTCTTATATAAGCTTGGCATGTGTGCTGAAAGAAACAGTAGAGATGAGACGTCAATCACTTGTGTCAGTGAGATTTGCATTCAGAAATGGTGGTGCTTTGTAAAGGTCGACAGAGAATGAAAACAACAGACTGTGGGGGGTCACCGTGGACCATGACAAGGGAGTCTGAAGACCAGGTGACCAGAACTCGGAGTAGTAGATCTGAGCCAGAAGTTTTGATCGGTGGTAATTTAACATCATTGATTTAGCATCTTAATGTGAATTATAAATGATTTGGAACACAGCTTTTAACCAAAATAGATGTCCTATTTGACCTTCAGTGAGGAATGTCAGAAAAATCAAAATCAATTTAATTGCAACTCCATCCCATACTTAATTCATTTGGATGCAGTTTTGATGAATCAATGAAAAGTATCACAGTTGAAAGGCAGTGGGGGGTGCAATTAGAAGCAAAATGGAAATGTGCCAACACAGAGAGAAGGAAAGGGGAATATTCAGATAGTCTTCTAGTGTGGGATATGGAATAAATGACTTTCAAATTCTCTTTGCAAAATAGTACGATGACTAACAAGCGTCTTAGAGTCCTTCTCTGGGATAGGACATCAAACCTCAGTGAAGTAGACTTTCAGGAAAGCCAAGCTACTAGTCACAAGATGGGTTAGACCCTGTAGCAACTCCGCCACTTTCAATATACAACTTGCTGATCACTCTTAAAGATGTATGTCTCCCAGGGGAGCTCGGGCCACTTGACACCCACAAATCTTGTTAATGAACTATTTTAAAGGCATGAGCATCACATTAGATGTTCTGAAAAGAAACAGAGAACTGAGATGTGTGCTATCCAAGTGGACAAGACACTAGGCACAGGGCAACCAAGAGCTCACAGAGCCCAACAGCGTGCCTGGGAGCTAACAGCCAAGGAGAGTATTTGTATATCATAAGACAAAGCATCATTGGAGCCTTGCATTTCACGATTTGCTCAGACTTAATAAAGGAGGTTTCTCTGATCCCTAAATGAGAGCCATCCAAAGTACCTATAAAGGTTACAGCTGGAAACGCTTAAGCGGGCACACATCACTTAGGGGACCTATGAGGGCTACTAGAAGCATCTCAAAGTCTGTGAGGCTGGTACGTCCCACGATGACAGGTCAGATAGTCTTGTTTCAACTCCTCAGAGAAACAGATCCAGACTTTCTCTTACCCATGAGGCTCATGTGGCCTCAGAATAGACCCGTTCACGGTCTGTCTGGAGGGGGAACGTGCATCCGACAGCCAGAATTCCTGACCAGAACCAGGGATATGCTGAAGCTGCAGAGATATTTGAGCCAAACAAGATGAGACCCTGTCGAATCTAGAATGTCGATTTGTCCAAATGTGGGAATGCACCACCCCCTCTAGAAATGCCAGCAGTCTGCAAAGGCTTGGGAGGCCAGTTGGGAAGCTACTGAGGAAATCTGGCAAGAGATAACGAGGACTGAATTAACACAGTGGCGGAGGAGACAGAAGGGAAGAAACCACTGAGAGCTATGTTTAGGTGGTGAAACCTTGGTGAACGATTACATGTGGAAGGCAAATAAGGGAAGAAGCGTAAGTACCCCCAGAAAGGATGCGTGAGTCACCAACACCCAAAGTAGAAACGTAAGAGCGAGGCAAGCAGGTTTGCGGAAGGAGGTGAGGAGTCTGGGGTTCTGGTGCCACATCTAAATGGTGTTGTCCACCGGGCCGTGGAGCACTGTGGAGATGGTCTCATTAGACACGCAACATGGGGATGCTCACAGATTAGAAGAGCCTACGTCAGTTTCAATCCCGGAAATGAAATACAGCATGAGAAGAAAGCTGGAGATGGGTTTTCAGAAGCAAACTAGAAAGAAACCCAAGTGGAGAGTGTGGAGCTACCTAAGAAGGACCCAGGAGGAGGGTTCAGTCTCCCGGAAGGTGGAAGAGAAGAGCTTCTGGAAGAAATGACTGTCAATGCTGAGTGCTGCGGGGCGTTCGCACCCACTGGATTTGATCATGTATGGGTCATCGGTAGTGCGGGCTGAGCAGTGTATGTGAGGAGGTCAGGATGGCTGTTAGTTTGGGAAGATCAGAGCATGTTTTGAAGCTAGGAGAGAAAGCAGAGGAGACATTGAAGTTCCCCAGGGGGCAGGAGAGATAGCTCAGGGGTTAAGAGCACTGTCTGCTCTTCCAAGAGGTCCTGATAAAGTGCATGTATACATAAATAAATCTTAAATAAATAAAGTTTCCCAGGGAGAGAAAGGACCAAGGAAGAGGAGCTCTTGAGGAGCATAAGTGACAAAACAGGCCTGGGACAGGGACAGGGACATCTTCCTCACAAGCTGCAGGACTGAAGTAAGGCCTGCAAAGAATTGGAGTTGAGGGAACAGCGTGGCAGAGGGGAGGCAGACGAGAAGCTGGCATGGTTTCTTCTGAGGAGGGAAAATACTCCTTGATATGAGATTCTAACAGGAGAACAGGAACATGGGCATGAACTGAGCAAGGCCACAGAACTGACGGAAGGCTGAGGCGGGGGGTGTGTTGGGAGAAATGCTATCTATACTCTGCACACTGAGCTCACGCACAGAGACCAACCTTCAAAGCGTCTCCTGACTCCTCACCCGAGCTGGTTGGTGAGGTGTGTTCTTCCTCAAGCCTCTGTGCACCACCCCTCCCCCTTTCCCCACTCTCTCCCATCTGATTTCCTTTTCATTCAATGTTCTAGACTGATGTTTTTCTGTCTTACACACATGCTTCTACTGTTACCTCTTCTGGGAAGTTCTCTGGCCAGGGTTGGTGTGAACGGCCTCTAGGATGTCACAATAAGCTGGCTGTCTTCTGTGTTTCTTTCTATCTACCATAGGTATGGAGAGAAAAGGCTCTGTGGCTATGCCCCAGCAGCCATAGAGAGGCTCCTTCCAGGTAGACCCCCAGCCCCTGTGTCCCTCGTACACTCTAGGTCTGGACGCAGTGGGTGGATGGCGCTAGCTGGGACAGATGAGCTCAGGGTGGGAACCTGCTGACGGTTCCTCCAGTCCCTTAGTGAGAAGCCAGGACTTGGGACAGTCATTCCTTTACATGTAACCCTCTTTATAAAAGTATACAAATATCTACAGTAGAAACCAGAAAAAAAAAGTCCTTAGCCACAAACATTAACACACTGATTATAGGTTTCATGAGCTAGACAGTAAGTCGGCACATTCTTGTGACCGGAGACAGAGAGCATCAACAGCTCCCGGGGCTATGACAGTTGACGACAGAGATGCCACTGTGGCATCCAACCCTACGACACACTCCTTTCCTCTCTCTAACCAGAACATTCAAATTGCTGGTCAGTTGAAATGCACCATGTCTTCAACCCTAGCAGCAGGGCCTGAGGCTCTGCTGCACGTCTCCTGGTGACCTTTTACCCTGGCCACTGCAGAGAAACCTCTCCACTGTTCTCCTAACCTTAGTCTTTTCCACTTCCACTGAAAGTTCTAGGCTGCTGTTCTTTCTCTGCACACACATGCCCTTCTTTGACATCTCCCATGCCATCCCAGGGTTTGGCTTAGGCTAACATCCCCAGTCAGGGTTTCCCAGGGTCCCAACTCTGCCGCTGATTCCACTCTGGTTTCATCAACAAAAAGAAGTCTTCAGAAGGATCTAGGCTCTGGGGTTGGTTAGGAGGGTAGGGACACAGCCTCTGAGGTTGGTTAGGGAGCACAAAGACATAGCCTCTGAGGTTGGTTAGGAGTGTGGGGACCCAGCCTCTGAGGTTGGTTAGGAGGGTAGGGACATAGCCTCTGAGGTTGGTTAGGAGTGTGGGGACACAGCCTCTGAGATTGGTTAGGGAGCACGGAGACACAGCCTCTGAGGTTAGTGAGGGAGCACGGGGACACAGCCTCTGAGGTTGGTTAGGGAGCACAAGGGCACAGCCTCTGAGGTTGGTTAGGGAACACAGGGACACAGCCTCTGAGGTTGGTTAGGGAGCACAGGGACACAGCCTCTGAGGTTGGTTAGGGAGCACGAGGACACAGCCTCTGAGGTTGGTTAGGGAGCACGAGGACACAGCCTCTGAGGTTGGTTAGGGAGCACAGGGACACAGCCTCTGAGGTTGGTTAGGGAGCACGAGGACACAGCCTCTGAGGTTGGTTAGGGAGCACAAGGGCACAGCCTCTGAGGTTGGTTAGGGAACACAGGGACACAGCCTCTGAGGTTGGTTAGGGAGCACGAGGACACAGCCTCTGAGGTTGGTTAGGGAGCACAGAGACACAAGCCTCTGTCAGGCGTGTTCTGATACTGAAGCCAGATCCCCACAGCTCCCACAGCTCCCCACAGCTCCCAGATGCCAATGGAATGCACTTAAAGGGCTTCTTTGACAAAGAAGCTGTGCTGGGCCTTTCAGTTTAAGGCCTGGAGGCACAAGTGAGCAGAGAGGAGCTGAGTCCCACTGGAAAGATTCATCCTACAGGGCTTCTCCAACCTTCTGGAGGCTGGTGCTGACCGGTATCTGCACCCATAAAAAGGCAACAGAGCCACTGTCCTTGCTGGGATATGTCCCTCATACTCAGACTATGCAGGTGACATAGACCAAAGGATCAGCTCCAGGAACATGAGCGGGACCTTCACTCCACATGCTCCTCACAGGAGAAAAGCATCCAATAAAACCAAGTGCCAGACACCTGGCACTCCATGGGGCGGGGCAGGGCTGGCAGTGTGATCATCTAGGCTGAAATGTGGATTCAGTAGGCTTCCAACCCACCCCCCCCAGGGAGAAGAGAAGAGAATTCCAATCCAAATGAAACGCCCTAACACAGTTTAAGGGTTTTGCACTATATGGCAGCATTTCATGATGGAGAGAGCGTTCATTCCCAGTGTGGGAGAGTCTGCACTTGCAATTCCTCCTAACTACGGCAGCTCATGGACAAGACCACTGGGCTGGACTTGGCTTGTTCTTAATCAAGGCTTTCTGGTCTATTTTATCCACATATTCCCTATACCCCGCCTTTCTGTTTATGCTCTTTTGGACAGGCAGCATTTCAACACTTGTGTGGTAGTTTCTAGCTATTGGATTTTTCCAATAGAATCACACTGGCCTTCCTTAGGACCAGATGCTGGTTTGATGATGAGTTTAGCTCGCTCTCTGTCTCTCTGTCTCTCTGTCTCTCTGTCTCTCTGTCTCTCTGTCTCTCTGTCTCTGTCTCTGTCTCTGTGTCTCTCTCTGTCTCTCTGTCTCTCTCTCTCTCTCTCTCTCTCTCTCTCTCTCTCTCTCTCTCTCTCTCTCTCTCTCTCTCTCTCTCTCTCTCTCTCTCTCTCTCTCACACACACACACACACACACACACACTCAAAACAAAATAAATACCAACCATCAGAGACATGGGATCCCACTGCCAGCCTCCAAAATGAGGTTTTTCATCCTTTCTTACCCAAAGTCCTCCCACAGCTCCCTAAGGGACACAGTGTGCTATCTGGCTTCCTGCTATCTCCCTGCCCACATCTGGCTGTCATGTCTAGGCTTTTGCGGATACTCCTTCCTCTACCCAAAATCTCATTTCCTCCCAGGACACCATCTACTAACTCTTCTAGGCTTAGCAGAGGCCTGTCTCCCCAGGGAGCCCTCCATGGCCACTGGCGCTCCAGCACAGACTACACCAGGCATGGCCCTCTGGGGAGCCGAGGCATCTTCTACCAAATCACTGGTTAACGAGGCTTCCTTCCAGCCTGTCAATAAGCACCTGTCTAGCACTGCAGCAGTTCCCTCCAAATGGATCAGAACCTTCCTCAGAGCAGGGACTGGGGCCTAACTACTACGGCCAAAGCATCTGGCAAAGGCAAGACCCATATAAGTACCATGATCAATTATTATTTAGCTGAACTAAAGAAATAAGTAGGATAAAAGCTGGTGTGGAAATCTGCCTCTGATGTTAGTGAGCTCCTGGCAGGGCAGAGATGGAGGGGGCATTCTTCCTTATGCTCATTGCTGTTTCCTGCCATGTTGTGAAGTGAGCCTCTCAGCGAACTTTCTGTTGTGACTAGATCTGGCCTCAGTGCTTCTGCTAGCACCTTTTTTTTAAAAAAAAGATTTATTTATTTATTTGTTTGTTTATTTATTTATTATGTATACCGTGCTCTGCCTGCATGTATACCTGTATACAGAAGAGGGCATCACATCACATTATAGATGGCTGTGAGCCACCATATGGTTGCTGGAAATTAAATTCAGGACCTTTGGAACAGCAGTCAGTACCCTTAACCTCTGAGCCATCTCTCCAGTCCCAGCTAACACCTTTTATACCTCAAGCTATGGAGTCTGCTGCTCTCCAAGACTGGAATGCTTTCCCCATCCCGTCCTCTTCTTTACCCATCTAAATCCCAGGCAACTGGAAATAGCTTTGTTTTTTTAAGAAGTATCTCCCCTAAACACACACATGTAGCATGCGCACGATATCCTTCTCAAAATATCTTTCCCAATTGCAATGCAAAATGAAGTATTAATATGCATGACAGCAACTTGGTTCAGACTTCAAGTCTCCTAATATGACATGGTAGAAAGAATATTAAGTTCACGCTAGAACATCTGGCTTCCCTTCCCGGTGCCCCACAGATTGATTGGAGACAGGCTGTTTCTGAGGCTCAGCCTCTGCTCTATGGAAAATGTAAACTATCACCCTGCCGGGTTCACAGAATTTATTCTGAGAAAACAACCCATCAGACATCAAGACGTTGGAAAGCCTGTTGCCAAAGTAACCAAATGACACCGTGGTCTTCTGGCATTCTTGTGGCAAGTCCTTTGAAGCTGAGAATTGCACCTCAACTGTCATTTAGTGCTTTAGCCCTATTCCCAGGCCCACCCACCTCAAAGGTGTTCGGATGTCGACACGGACATGGCTACGCTCAACAGCTAAGGACTTCCGAGTTTGAGTATGCCTTGTTGATGTCACGGATCCGGGATTTCTTGGTTACCAGCTTCCCTCCCCTGGATGGGCTGGAGCAAAAGACTTCCTTCTTCTCACAGACTGAAGATTTCCTGGTCTTTTCTGAAATAGGTGCCTCCTGTGAACCACTTTGGGGTGTTAAGAGTTAGTTGTAATGCTCAGCCTGGCTACAACATCTTTCACCTTCTCTTGATGGAGGCCAGCAATGTATGTTCAGCACTGGTCATTCTCTCCTCTCTGACATCCTGCATCAGTCCTCCCCAGGGCTTTTTGTATACATGTCCATGAGGCTTCTAACTACACGCTAAATTCTGGAAGACCTCTGCAAGTAAGATATTCCCACAGTGCAATTGTGTGATTGGTCTCCTATGCAACCAAGGAACTTTCATATTTTTAGTTTTCTTCCCATACGACCAACACTATTAATAGCACCCTGCTTTCTCCTGAGATGATATGGATTAGACCAAATGGAAAGTTACCATGGCTACCGCAGTGTTATTTTGGGTATGAGAAATTCACGCCAAGGGAAACAGCATACGTGGTCAAACTGGAGCAGCATTTCCGCCTTGTTATCAGGCAATCAATCCCAATTTAATTTTGAAATTCTAATTGCAACAGAAACTAATTACGAGCAGCACGACCTGAACCCCTTAATTAAAGTGGGAGTCAATAAAACGATTCCGTGTTATCATTGGGACAACACTGGAACCATGAAGAAGCTAAGTACAAGCAGATTTCCTTCCCAGGTAACCAGCTAAGCAAAACCAAACAGGGACACTCCTCTGGCTGCGAACTGTAGTGAGGGACTGAAAGGCGTGCGAATGGCTCAGAGCCTTTCTTCATGTTATAGAAGCTTCCACGTAACTGGGGTGGATGAGAAACCTGGGTAGGAAGGAAGACATTTCTACTAAGAAGCATCTACCAGGCTGACCATGATGGGGAGGTCAAGAAAGGGTAAACTGAAGGACAGATGGTTCGAGTTAGCCCACTATGTACTCCCTTCTGGGTAGGCTTTGGGGGCATTCGAGTCACTCTTCATTGAGACTCAGACAGTCATGAGTTGATTCCCCATACCAAATGCTGAGCTCATCTGAACTAGCAGCAACTGGCTTGTGGATGGTCTTCTATTCAAGGGAGAACTCCCTGCCAATCCCTGAAGTGCATGAATCCCTTTGGGACTTCCGAGTCTATCTTTGACAACTCAAAAATCCTGTTAATTGACATCATCTACCCCGGTCCAGAACAATCCATATTTAGGTCGAAAACCACAGCACACACCGCTGGGCTCTGGGATAACACAGGAGCTCTGCAGTAAGTCAGGGGAGGGACATGTTCAACCCACACCTCAGTGCTCTCCTCAAAAGGTCTTGACGGAGAGGCGCGGAAATAAGCTTTCAGAGTAACTGAGCGGTAACTCTGAACACTCAAACCAGGCAGCAGAGCCGGAGGACACCAGCGCACTTCTCATCCACTGTGTACTTTTCTACAGCTGCCTCTTTCTCCCTGTAGCAGGTCACTTTCCCAAGGGTTAGCTTTTGTGTAGCAAGAAAAACAAACAAAAAAAAACAAAAACAAAAAACAAAAAACAAACCAGAGCATCATAGCCCCATTGTTGTTTCTCAGTCCCTCGGGAGAGGCAGCTCTACTTCAGGGTGGGATTCCTTGAGAGCTTTCAGCCTCCAGTTTCCCAGGAATAATTGAGGTCTGCAGTCATTCTGGGGCTTGTGGGGGTCTTCTCAAGGCTGACAAATCTCAAGGTCGGTGCAAGCCTGTGTTTATATTAATCCTTAGTACATCATGGACAGGCAACACAGAACACAGACCTTGGTTTAAAATTAGTCAAATCACCCACATAGTCTATTGACATGGTATGCAAAAGCCGTTGGCACTGGTGTCTAGTCACAAAGGTTAAGACGCGAGTGGGAAAGAGAAACACATTCCTGAACCCTGGACTGTTTTTGGAAGCTGGCTGCAATTCAAAAGAAGATGTTCTGTGGTCTCTTTCCATTATACATATTGCTGGCAGATAATGGAGCATTGAGGTTAAACAGAGCAAGTGAACTCAGCCACCTCACATTCATTCTGAATATGGGGAAAGAGACAGAGACAAAGAGAAAAAAGGAAAGCCGGCTTTGTGATATTTGGTTACTTTGGCATACAATTTCAACCCAGGGATCCTGAAAGTGTCAGGTACAACAGAGTTTTGTCCCAAACAAAAGACAAGGAGCCCCCATTCTCTGTAGCTAAATTCAACTTTCTTGGGAGTGGGGAACCAGGGCCTAGGGAAGATCCATCAGACCAAACGGAATTTTCAAGATAGAAACTTCCTCCAGTGGCCCCTAGAAACCTATTGTCTTTGGGAGCCCCAAAAGGATTAGAGATGTGCACATCACAGTCTCCAAGCCACACCTACCTTGACTCCAAGGAAAGACTTGCGGTGGTAGAAGCAGCACAGGGCTGCCGAGAGGGCGTGGAAAGCATTGCATTCTTTAGGCATCTTGTCTTCAGTCCCAGACACCACACACCTTCATTGAAGTTAAAAGGAAGGGGGCATAGGATGGTGGAGCCCAGCCCGCGCTCTGCGGCTACTGTCCACAGCCAGCAGCCCCAAGAGTGAGTCGGCTCCTTCTCCCAGGCCAGTCTGTGACTTTTTTTCCCCTCTGCTGAAGCCAATACGATCCACTCGTTCAATTCTGGCCGGCTTGTGTCCAGCCTGCCATGCACACGGTGCCAGAAATTCTCATGTGACCAGACTTGATGAAATTCTAACCCCTCTTAGAAGAGGGCTTGCTTATGCTTTAGCTTTTAGCTGTCCCCTAATTCAGAGGCCAGGCAGAAATCGTTATCCCCACCCCACCCCCCTCTGGGCAGCCTTCCCTTTCCAGGGCTGGAACACACCACAGCAATCTGCTCCTAGTGGCCTTGTTTTTTCTCACACACACACACAACCCCCCCCCCCCCCCAGCACTTCGGGCTTTTTTAGAAGCAGGGCAAGTTGTACATATCACACACACCATCCTAGTGTGAGACAGAGGTTCCTTTGAGGGAAGGTGGCCCCGCTAGTGATCGGGTGGTGGCTTTCCCGGGGAGTAACCTTAGAAGTTCTAAGAAATCAGGCAAGAGGATCCTGGTCCCATGCCCACCTCCAGAGCTGTTTACTCTTAATTAGGATGCTCCTGGCAGGCAGCGGGCAGCTGATAACGCTGGCACAGTCCTCATTATTAGGAAAGCACTACTGCCTTTTGGTGTTTAATTAGCAAGTCTGTCAGCAAACATCCTGCAGGGCCTATGCCCTTCCCACCTGGCTGTGCAGCCCTGCAGGAAGATGGGGACTGAGAAACTCCCTTCTGACCCAGCTGTTTGCTCTCCTCTCCTCAATCCCTTTAAGTCCTTCCCTTTAATTACCCAGCTCACTTAATTGCCCTCCTTCCGCAACAAGCCGTGCATTCAATACCAAGAAAGGTCTTTCTAGTAAGACTCAAGGCCTGGTAAGCCTCACAACACCTTGAGGAGGACAGCAGTAAACTCCCTCATTGGTTCCAGTTAAGGCAGATGGTCTGCTCGTCTGCTGTGGTTTTTTTTTTTTGTTTTTTTTTGTTTTTTGGTTTGTTTGTTTGTTTGTTTGTTTTGGTTTGGTTTAAAATCAAGCCCAGGTTTTGACCTCACAGCTCTTCCTTTCCTGCCACTCTGTGTATTAGCTTTCAGGGGCTCCAAGCCCCCTTCCAAGTCAGAATGTGTCCTGAAGCTTCCGGAAACTTCACCCAGGCAGAAACTTGTACCAAGGGTGAACCTGAACCTTTTCATTCCAGAAGAGAATAACACCGGATGAAACACGAGAGAGGTATGAGAAATATCCGAGCGGGATTAGCGGCAAATCCTCTGAGGCCTCGGCCTTTGGCCTAGGTCAGAGCCGCCTATAAAAAAATGGGAGCTTGTTTGCCCAGTGCCCAGCGAGCAGCTTCTATATTTCATCAGGAAGAACAGAGAGCCACAGGCCTCACACACTCTGGAAGAGGTAGAGGTTCTGCCTAGGACACGGCTAGCATGCGCTCACTCGGGGATCCGAAGGCTCTCCAGGATGAGGAAGAGCCGGGGAAGCTGGCTCAACTTCTCCTTACACGAGATTCCTGTCCTCCCTCATGCTTGTTCTGTTGGAGATAAGACTGACTGTTCTGGGAGCTCCTAGGCCCTGTAAGGTCTACCGGAACCATCAGATGGTTAGGTGAGCCTTAAACCGACTTCTGAGATGGCCGAACCCAGCGTTTGTCCAGTTGGTGGGTCAACAGGGTCCTTCAGGGTCTACATCTTGCACCACCCAGGAGGAAGCACTTTCCTTTGCTATCACTTCCATCAGATGGGTTCAAAGGGTAAGTCTCCAGAGAACCTTTGTTGCGGTGACTCATCAGCCAGGCCAAGAGCCATCACCGAAGGGGCTCAGTTCACGGCCGTTATTCCCTCGGCAGGAAATGACAAGCTCCTTTGGGCTAAAAAACCTCTCCAACCGGCTGGAAAAACATTCCCTGGGCCCAGGAAAAGGAGCACTCTCACTCCTGCATGGAAACTCAGTAAGACTGGACAGCAAAGCGCTTCTCGGTTCTAGCCCTCATCGCCAGCAAAAGAGAGTGTGTCCTTCACAACTATATATTATTGCATGTCTGTGATGTTGTGGGTGGGGCATGTTTACACTACGGTGTGTGTGCACAGCCCAGAGAACTCCGTGACGTTTGCTCTCTTCTTCCAGCTTTAAGCGGGTTCTGGGGATTAAATCCGGGACACTAAGCTTGCACAGCAAGCACCTTTACTGAACCATCTTGCCAGCTCTAGAAATGCATTCTTGAAAGCAAATATGCAAATTACATGGACATAAATTACATAGAATTATGTAGTCCAGTGACTCTGAGTCAAGAAAAACAGAAAAATGGCATTCAGGTGACTGCAGAGTCACTGCTCTGTCACCTGAGGATTGTCGGACTTAAGAAATGTCCACAAAAATGGACAAAGACTGTTCTATCAGGATTTAATAGTGGCTTGGTCTTATTTAGTAAGTGTTTCCTGAACACATTTTGCTTTTGTTCCACACACAAAAAAATAATTTCTGAAGCAGCATTAAAAAAAAAAAAAAGAAAACCTTATTTTTCTTCTAAAATGGCCAAGAAGAGACTAAAGTAATGTATTCTTGCAACTAAAGATGATAATTGCATAAGATTCCAAAGCGCCCTTCACTGCCTGGTTATGCTTTTAAATGTCTCCTATCCACCCTGATCAATTCTCCCGCATTCTCTTCACAACGATTCTTCTATTCTAGTTGCAGAGAACCAGAGAACCAGAATGGTGTGTCATTCTGCAGAGAACAAAAGACCAGAGACTCCAGCTTTGGACTGCAAAACCCAGTTAACTGATCACATGGAAGCCAAAATACAAGACTTTATAGAGCTGTGTAACTAAACTTGTCACTCATGCGGGCACACAAAAATGATGAAACCTGGAGAAGTCCTCACTGATGTCTTTCCTGGTAAATGAAATTTAAAACGAATCCAGACTTAGGGTTTTCTAAACATCATGCCTTTCTGTGGATAGGGAGGGAGCCTCTAATAGAACCCTAGTACATGGAAGGGGCCAGCGAGCAGGGCTCTGGGAAGGGTGCTCCTGGGATGCTTTGCAACACTTTTGTCGGGCCACCCAAGAGGCTCGCTTCTTTGTACCAAGGGAAACACATGGTAAGAAACAGGGCCAAGCCAGGTAGTTGGTGTGGTCTCTTGCAGGAACTCCCCACTCCTCAGATCAAACACTGTCCCTACCCTGTCCAAAATAGAAGTCTCAGCTGGCAAAGGGACATTCCCTCACCCTCCACCAAACACACAAAGGAGCTACCCTTAATGCCAGCCTTCCCTTGAGTACCCCTACTAACTAACCTGCCCTCACAGTAACCATGGAAACCGGAGTGGCTTGCCAGCTACATTCAACAGACATGTGCTTCCTGTTGGCAGCAGCCATTGGCTCCAAGAAATGAGCAAGTGTGTGGACTCCCCTTTCCCAAAGGGTCAGAGCCACCCCAAGTAGAAGCAGGCTCCCCCAGTATGACAGATGTTCTCTCTGATGGGGCATGGTGGGAGGAAGATGGATGCAGCTATTTCTCATTCAGGACATCAGGGGAAATACTACCTGTAGCCTCCAACCCTTTCCTGCCTCAAATCCAAGACATCAAGCGTACATCATGGAGCTACTCTGGGTCTCTGTCAAGCAGTGCTGCGGTTCACTCTTGGTGATGGTGAACTTGAAGACAGCGTCCAGGGCTGCTGCAAGGTCCAGCTAATGGCTGCCCAGAGTATCATTGTGATCAAAATAGCTGAGCTTTTTCACAGGGATGGTAAGATTCTTCTGTCTGTCCATCTGTCTGTCTGTCTGTCTGTCTGTCTCTGCTTCTCTCTCTCTCTCTCTCTCTCTCTCTCTCTCTCTCTCTCTCTCTCTCTCACGCGCGCACGCGCGCACACACACACACACACACACACACACACACACACACACACACACACACACACACACACACACACACACACACACACCCAACCACTGAAGTTCTCCCTCCCCTCCCAGCATCTTACCAATCCTTTCTGGCTTGTTTTTGGTTTGTTTTTGGTTTCCACCAAGTCCTAGTGACCTGGCTTTTGGTGAACAAAGGCATCTTTAGTGAGCTATGGAGTAAGGCCAAAGAAACCAGTTCTCTGCCTCGGGTGTCCCTGAAAAGAGGGAAAAGGTAACTTGGCCTTGCAATGTGATACTCTCCTCAGTATCCCTACCCACCCACTCCCACCACCCCCCATCCCCCACCCTTGCAACTGCTTGGCAAATGCCTGGGAAGCAGCAGCAGGATGAGGCAGGTTCTGGGTAGCTCTGCTTCCCAAGATGCCTGGTCTGCACCTGCCTGGTTCTAAACAAACACGGTGGCCTCCAACTTCCAACTGTCCCAACATGAGCATAGGCAGCATTCACTCTGCATTTCACTTTCAAAACAGTAGTCGGTTAATTATGCAAGACACTGGGCATGCTCTTATAAAATAGGCTTTGCTTTAGAGGACTTCCTCATGCTGTAGGCTAATTAAATATTCAGGGTTAGGCTGTGCTAAGCTGAGACGCCTGGAAGGTCAGGGATATTATTCCTTTTCGAGTTAGGACAGTTTAACCTTCTGGTCAGCTCCTTGGGCCATCCCTCAGCCCTAAGCTGAGGAGCATCTGTAGGGCAGGAGAAGCTGATGTGATTTCTCATGAACACCCTCGCACAAAAAGCCACGGGGGCTTGATGGGACACAGCTGGTCTCAGATACCACCCAGAAAGGATAGGACTGGAGAAGAGGCCAAGATGTCTTCAGGCCAGACACAGCAGCTAAGGCTGTTGAAAATAGCCCAGTATATTACCCTCTGTGCAAATTTAACAGTCCGTTCTTGCTCCAAACAGGAATGCAAGCTGGACGCGGTGGGCAGAGAGCAGGCAGTGTTGTGGAGGTCTCTGTTGCTCTGGGTCCACAAGCACCTCCTGTGCCCTGGTGGATGCAGGGCCTCTAGAAGCAAGCTCTGCACTGGGACAGACACAGACACTCAGGCATCTGCATCTCAGGTTGACAGTTTCCCCCAGATTCCTCAGGGGGGATGAAGGAAGATGGCCATTAAACGGTCTCTTTCAGGAAATGTATTGATCTGCCCAACACAAAGAGACCAAGTACCATCTTCCCAAATAGATTTCTTTCTATTGGACGCCAGGTCCCTGCCCCTCCCCCCAACGAGTTTATGATTCCAAATAGCTATTAAAGTTGCATAACTGAGTAATGTGAAGCGATGGGCAGCCTTGGGTTTTCTTTCTTGCTGTGATCTTGTATAATCCTACCCCATATATCACCCCATCGCAACCACCTATTATTTCCTGGTGTCTGCTCAGAAAGGCTTCATTTCACCCACTTCTGTTTCTATACTGTGGCATTAAAGTAAAATGAAAAGAATGTGCATATGCGGGTGGTGTAACTCAGTTAGCAAAGTATTTTCTTTCTTTCTTTTTTTTTTTTTTTTTAAGATTTATTTATTGTTAGGTATACAGTGCTCTGCCTGCACCTGACATCAGAGCTGATTATAGATGGTTGTGAGCCACCACGTGGTTGCTGGGAATTGAACTCAGGACCTCTGGAGGAGCAGTCAATGCCCTTAACCTCTGAGCCATCACTTGAGCCCCGGCAAAGTATTTGTTTAGCGCAAATGAAGGGCGGGATTCCATCCCCCAGCACCGCATAAATTGGACGTGGTGGTGCACTCCTACACTCCCAACAAAACAAAACAAAAGCAGAAGTAGGACTAGTAGAGTAGCATAGGATGTATCAACTTCTCAAACCGTAGCCTCTGGGAATCTGGCAGTGTTGAGCATCTCTTAGTAGAAAGCCACAGTCCATCCTCCCAGGGGAAGAGGCGGATTTGATGCTTGACATAACGTTTCTGGGGGCTCCTGTATATCCCCTATAAGCCCTGGGGAGTCTAACCCACCCAAGGTGGCTCACCACCTACTTTGCCAGGATACCTCCCCTTGCACACTGACCGTGCAGACATCACAATCAGAGCAAAGTGTGTTTCTGTCATCTCCACTTCTGGGCTTTCTCTGCTGCACACATCACCTTGTCCTTTAATAAGTGTGAACAACATGAACAGCTGACGACGGGCAAAGACTATCAAAGTGGCACAGAGGCCCCTCTGTGCGGAGCAGCGTTCAGGGAGTGCCCCACCCCCACCAGGAGCAGCTGAGATCCTTCCCACTTTACAGGCCCTTCTGTACATTGGCACCTCGACACTGGGCTGTGAGACAGACATCCATATGCTCTAAAGGGGTCTGAGCACACTCCAGGCTAGAGAATGCAGCGCCAGTAGCTAGCCGAGTGACCTTGGGAGATTATTTTACCTCTCAAAACCTCAGCATGCACCCCCAAACTTACCAGGTGATCCTAGGCATCAAATGAGATAATAATACACAGCCTGTCCCCCAACACATGGAAGGCATGGTCAGCAAATGTGAGCTGCTTTGCCTCTCTGAAGAAAGGCACAAGAAAACACCCTCTACTGTCTACTCTCAGAGGCAGACCTGAGTCCTCAGAGAAGATAGGCAGAGTCACTGCCTGGCTGCTGCTGGTGCTGGGGACCCTCCTAAAAATTATAAACTGGGTATAAAGAGGAGATGGTCAAGAATACATAGCCTTAAAGTATACTTTAATTCTCAAGTTTAGAACCTGAAAATCAAAATTACACGAGGATCTTGATCACACTTGCTCAGGCCTCTCAGATAGTCTCCTGCATCTTTGTCATTTGATGGGCTGTTTGTGGAAACAGGCAGGAAATATATACACAGCATCTGCCTCCACACACACATATACACACATACACACACACATACCAGGGCCCATCTACTACTTCTAAGCTCTAAACAGGACACCCCTGTCCCAGCAAATCTTACTGAGCACCCATGGGCAATTCTCACGGGATCCGGGTGTTACCCCTCCGCCCCCTTTTATTGTCCCTGTAATATTCTGGCCACAGAATTATACTTCAGTCTACGTTCTGACCCGCTGCACTGCCAATCTCACTCCTTCAACACTTCCATGCTGGGTGGCTGTTGCCATGACAACAGATCTTTGGCTTCTACTTAGATTCCGGGAGAACCAATTCCCAAGTGCCTAATTTATTCATACTGTTCTGGTCCATATTACTGGGTTGTCTGATATCAATTATTTCTAGAACCATGCTGGGTCTAGCCCCATGACGGCTGTGTCCCCGCCCACTCCACCCTTCTTTATACTGCCTGTCTGTATCTCTGAGAAGCCATCCTCTGTCTCCACCCCTTCAGCTTAAGCCTGTGACAGCAGGAATCCTCCATTCACACGGAATTCCTCCTATGCCATCCCACTCCACCACCACCTAAAGAGGCTACCAAATGCTGAAAGGACCAACTGGCCGTCAAGGAATGTAAGACTGCTGGAGTATGGGACAGGTAGGCACCAGGTAAGACTGCACTCACTCCAACCACGACAGAACACAGTCTAATTAATCCTTTCTCACTATGTTTTAGCCACCTGAAAGAAACACTTCCCTGGGAAAACGGCCTTGTGTCATGTCATGTTAGCAATATCCTGGGTATTATCATCTGATGAATACAATCCCTGATCCTGCATTCTGCCAAAATAGCTCCTAAGAATCAGTCTGGATTAGGAGTTTTTAACTGGGGGGGGGGCAGGGGGTGAAGTATGGTTTCTGTGATCCCTACAAACTACTGGGGGATGATCTGCTCATCAGAGAAATGGGTTACTGCTGATTCTCAATCCACAAACACTTAGTGACCTAGAAGTCCCCCCTGATTGTTTTCTCACTTAAAACAGCAATTTTGTTTATCTACTCATTTATTTGCTTAGTTAGTGTGTGTGAGAGTATGTGAATGTGTGAGTTTAACAGAGAGAGAGAGAGAGAGAGAGAGACAGACAGACAGACAGAAAGAGACAGAGAGAGAGAGACAGAGAGAGACACACACACACACACACACACAGAGAGACAGAGAGAGAGAGAGAGAGACAGAGAGGGGGGAGAGAGGGAGGGAGGAGGTGTGGGTGGGTGTGCATGTACAGGCATATAGAAATCTTTTCTCTTCTTCACCCTATGGATCCTGGGGATCAACCTTAAGCCATCAGGCCTGATGGCAGGTGCCTTTGCCTGCTGGGCCATGTCACCAGCCTGAGATGCAGAAAGACTTTCACTAGCCAGTAGGAAGGATGTGAACAAAATATCCTAGTGGTCATGAATGTGACTGAGGATATAAACCACTTGTCTGGTTACCATGGACACAGTTTGGCTTGGCAGGGCTGTGACAGGTAAGAAGATGATCCAGGCAAGCAGTATCGAGGCTCCCTTATGGCTGTGAAGTAGATTTCCTGCTTGCCCTCCTCTGGCAGAAGGGCCTTGTTGCTTATCACAGTATATATGGAATATATACAAGTCTGATCTCAGTGACCCATTGGCAGCCATGCATGTGGGAAGCTTATGTAGGAAGCTGCTGACATCTTTCTACCTCATTTCCTAGTGTGTGAGGTTCCCAGGAGACAGTATTTCTACAGAGAATTCTACCCGTGTCTCATTTAACACACCAGGAGACCAGCATCATTATCGCCGTTCTGTGAGGGCCAACCAGCAGGTCTTAGAGTCAATAATAAAAGCAAGCCAGAACCTGCTTCATCTGATGTGCTAATGGAAGCCCATCACGCCTATCTGCCAGGACAGTCTAATCGGAAGCAACTCCAGAAGGCAGACCTCCCTTCATCCAGCGACAGTCAGTCCTGCAGCACAGGCTGAGGGTTCGTCTGGAGCGTCAGGGATGTTGGGCAGCATATAACTGACAGGAAAATGCAGTGCACGGACCGAGGATGCTGAGATCAGAATCTCAGGACCAGGAGGTAGCAGAACCTCAGGTGTGGAGTGAAGGCCAGGAACACCTCTGTGTATAGAAAAACAGCCTGCACTCTTGATGGCAAAAGGCCAGATCTGAACGCTCCCTGCAAGACACTGAATTGATCGGCGGCCTTACTTCCTTGATTGCTGCCAAACCCAATGATGTCTTCTTCAGAAGTAACATCTAGAAAGTCAATGTTTTCTTTACTCAGTGCCTAGGGTGGAGACAATCGATTGTTCTTGCCCATGTTCAAAGGCTAATTCAGCACCTCCAACCCCCGCACCCAGTCCCTGTGCACCTGAAGTGTTCCTTCCCACACAGGTGGGAGGGCCGGATGGCGGAACGGGGAGGGATGGGAGTGAGCAGCAGGAACTGACCTAGATAATTCTCTGGAACACCGTGTCTTAGGGTTGGGTCACTGGTGACAACAGACGTGGGACTCTTTCCAAGGACACATGCCAGACATCAAAGTGATGCTTGGTTCTCACAAAGGTCCCACTTCTGCTTTCTCTGCAGTGGTGGCCACCATGAAAGGGAGGCAGTGAGTATCCATAATTAAACCCAAAGAAAGTGAAACTACAGAAGGTTGTGCATAGGTCTTAAGAACACAAAAGTGGAAGGACAAGGCATTTCTGCAAACTTTAGCCGCCACATGTCAACACATTATAAGTGTATCCCAAGGAGACAGAGAGAATTAGAAAAATAGCCTACTATGATCCTAAACATTTATGGGGAAATATGTAAATAGCAGATGGTGATGTTGAAAATATGATCATAACAAATTCAAGAGACTAGTGAAAACGAGGCAGTTTTTAATACATGATTCTACAGAAAAAGGGAACACATCAGAGATAGGGCAGGGATGGCTGGTGTGCTGATTTGGCATAAGACAGCATTTTCAAATGTTCCCTGGCTGTAAGAACTTCCTGTCCCTTCTCCCATTGGCTGGACTGATAAGTTGGGGCTTGAGCCTGCTTTTTCTGATGGGGGTTCAGTTACTTAGCAGACTTCCTGGAACCTTCCAAGTCTCAGAGTTCTGAGACAAGCAGGTGGCAGCCTCAGAGGGGTGAACGGGGGGGGGGGGGTGGGGGGGGGTGGGGGAGTGGGGTGGTGTCTAGTGCCTCCTGCTTATCCGCGACTGATGAACTCTAAGCACACCTCATGTCAAAGGTGGACCTAACCATCAAATTCTGACAGTGGCTCTCATAGCTCAAAGCTTGTGATATTTACCCTAGCGATGGATGCGTAAACCAGTCAGAATATTGGACACTGAGCTGTCCAAGAGTGGACATACGACCTGCCTGAGGGGGCTAAACTTCTACTGTGTGATCCATGCTCAAAGTTGGTCTAAGAAAACACATCTATGGGGCTGTGGAGACGGCTCAGAGGTTAAGAGCACCAGCTGCTCTTCCAAAGGTCCCAAGTTCAATTCCCAGCAACCACAGGGTGGCTCACGACCACCTGCAATGAGATCTGGTGCCTTCTTGTGGTGGGGAGGCACATATGAGGGTAGACTACTGTATATACAATAATAAATAAATCTTAAAAAAAAAAAAAAAGAAAGAAAGAAAACACATCTACTACACTGAGAGAGGCAGACTCAGGAAACTAGCATCCCCAGGGTGTTTTCCTTACCAGAAGGAGCAGGAACCCAGACTGTTCCACCCAGGCCCTTCCCGATAGGACGTTTACAACTTTATATCACCGTTAAGTTTACATGATCACTTATCATGAGATTCAAACCTGAGATTAATCCAAACACAGGCCTTGATATATGGTATAATCTTTGTTTGTGTCCCGAAAATGTTTTCTTAAAATGTCGTCAACAACAGCAACAGAATCTAGCTTAAGGTCAAGGTATATGTTAATGTGCCATGTTGGGCCACACTGCAGTGCCATGTGCTGCCCCTACATCTGAGAAATGCTAAAACGGAGCCAGCATTAACTAATGCTGCACGAAACCGTGTGTAGATCTTCCCGGGTCATGACGCGGCTCTACAATGAAGCATCAGCAACAGGTGGCGATGAACGGTCTCCCTCGGCCTGCTTCAGGGACTTACACAGAAGAACTGAGCTGTCCTGAGCTTTCTGGTGTAAAGAAGACATAATTTGCCTTTTAGGGGTAAAGGAAGGAGATTCTTGGAGCTGGGATGTTCTGTGTCGCTGCGTACAAGTGTGACCTTCGCTCCACACGCAGCACCCTCCAAGGCTAGGGGAAGATATGATTCAACATCTTGCAGCCCCCACTCCAGCCCCCCCACCCCCCACCCCCACCCCGTGCAGGCATTGGCACAATCTACTATCTTAAACTGCTTGAGGACACTTCTCGAAGGCTGTTTGGCTATTGGCAAAACCACAGGGCCAGATTCAGAGGCGCTGGAAAGCCATTTCCTTCCAGAAGCCGGGGGCCCCTCCGATCAGACCTGAAAGAAAAGCTTTAAGACATGAAATGTATACTATCTCCACACATGCGCAGATAGTCCTTAGTGGCCTGGCTTTAGGTGGACCAGTGTAGAGGACTTGGAAGGCCTGGTTGTCAATCTACATGGCCCTTTGGGGCTTTCCTTCTTCCAGTGCTGTTGCTCCCCTTCTTCCCAGTGAGGAGCCCCCAGCTTCCATTCTGCCTCCCAGCACCAGCTGTTAGAATGACTGACATGCTTAGAAACAAACCATCTCTCATGCATAGTCACCACAATGTCCAGCTCGATGTCTAGATATAATAGGGTCGCAAGAGACACTGAGTACAGAGTGGAGAGTCTCACTCTGCTGTTCACAGCGCCTTGAAAGGAGGAGGTATAAGCGTGGAGGAGGTGACTTCCTGGGAACATGGTTTTTATCATCTTAGATGCAGAAAAGTAGGGACCCTATCCTCTGCTCCCCAAATAGTTGCTCACACAGGCATGAGGAATGGCATGCCACATCAAGGTCCAAGACCCCTCTACACACACACACACACATACATACACACACACACACACACACACACACACGGTCCAAGACCCCTCTATACACACACACCCACACACACATACACACACACACACACACACAGTCCAAGACCTCTCTACACACAACACACACACACACACACACGGTCCAAGAACCCTCTACACACATACACACACACACATGCATGCGCTCTATTTGGATTAGGACTTGTCAACTTGACACAATCTAAAATTGCCTGGGAAGAAAGACTTATGAAGGGTGGTTATATTGGGTTGTTCTGAGGTCATGTCTGTGGGGGATTCTCTCTCTCTCTTTCAAAGTTTTATTTGTTTTGATTTTATATGGAGGAAGGAGTGTGGACACCACAGGCATGTAGCGCTCATGGCGGCCTGAAGAGGACGTAAGATCTCCTGGAGTTGGAGTTCAGACTGCTGTGAGCTGCCATGGAAGCGCTGGGAACTGAACCTGGGTTCTCTGCCAAGAGCAGAAAGCACTCTTAACAGCAGAGCCATCTCTCCATCCCTGTGGGGGATTGTTTTTAATTAATTTAGTTGAGGTGGAAGGCCGTGCCACTGTGAACAGTACAGCTCCTTGGGTTTGGGTCCTGTAGGTGTGTGCATTTTCTCTCTTCTCTCTCTCTCTCTCTCTCTCTCTCTCTCTCTCTCTCTCTCTCTCTCTCTCTCTCTCTTTCTCTTTGGATGTGTTGTGTTGAACTGCCTCAAGTTCTTGCCTAGATTTCCTGGAAGCAGCAGACTATAAACTGGAACCTTAAAGCCAAACAAAACCTTTCTCTCCTAAGCTGCTTTTAATTGAGGTGTTTTACTTCAACAGCAGAAATGAAACTAAGGCAGAACCGGTTCTCACATTGACGCAAATAAGCATCTTTCTCCCTTAGTCGCCAACAACCTGGTATCTCAAACTGGGAGGAGGCAAGCGAGGCAGAAGTCTTGAATTCCCAGCTCACAGCGACTTGACTCTGCTCAAGTCCAGTGTACGTCAGTAAAGACCACGGGGACACAGAAGGGAGGGGAGTCCCTGCAGGATGGCTTTAGCCAAGCACACAGACACCCCTCTCCTAACACAGCCACCTGGGCCTGGGAAAAACCAGAGGCCAGCTGGAGCCTGGGGGCACAGGAAGCAGTCCATCAGCTTCTGCGCTTCTTCTGCACAGAGAGCTCTTTGGAGAGGGTGAATGGAGGCTTTATGTAGTAAGTTCTCATCCACAAGCTAATAAATATGTGCAGTGGCCTCTCGGACCAGGTTCCTGCAGCCTGGACACTGAGGTCATTCAAGAAACAATTAGATGCCATCTGGAGAGAGCTGGGAAATTGCCTCAGAGGGCCAAACAGTATGTTTTCATTCCCAGGGTCTGACACATCGTTATCTCATTCACAGAGAGGAGAGGATGGAGGCTGGCCAGCTCATCTACCCCGAGAGAGCACAGAGTGAGCAAGCATTAGGGCAACTGATGACAACTTAAGGACTGGGAGACCACTGCGTGTTTCCAGCTTGCTTCCACTAAAATCCATCCCCCTGAGTGAATGTAGCCTTTTACTCCAAGCAGAGTGTCTTTGCTGTGAATTGGGCCTTGGCCTCAACTAAATTTGGGTCTTCACAGCTTTAATATAAAGTAATTAGAGAATAGCAACTGTTTCCAGCCCAGCTCTTCACAGTAAACAGTGATTAATAACTCAGCTGTGAGTCACACAGGGCACACAGTTCGCCCCATTGTAAGGAGCAGGCCCTTGGCTGAGACCTTCCTCTTATTTTTAAATAGAAGTTAATCTCTTCTCTCTATTAATAATCAGTCTTCAAATACAGATGCCACTGTTAGTTAAGGCTGAGATGGAGAGGGTGCAATGTACGTAGATAAATAGCAAAAGGCTATTTATTTGCAGCCTTAGTATTTCTATAGTTCTTAAATGCCAGGATATCCCCTAGTCCAAGGTCCAAGAGACCAAAACTTCTTTTCATAATACTGCTGAGAACTTCTTCGTCTGTTACACTGAGTCAACAGTCACACTGATGGGGCAAAAGCTATGCAGCTTCCCTAAGAGGATGCGAGGCAGAGGCACCAGCTACCCCGATCCTGCCTTCACTCCTGACTGTCCCAGGTCCACACTATGTAAGAAAACAGAGGCCAACCTAAGACACTACAGATGACACTATGAGAACTGCTCTCTTTACTGAGATAAGGCTCAGGGTATATGGGCACAGTGGCTGCCTGGGACAAGCACACCTGTGGCCTGCATCACCGATGAAGAGCTGCACTATCATGCAATGCCATTGTCTAGCTAACAAAGTACTGGTGTTCTCACTTGAGTGTTTAATTAGCAGACATCTTCTGGGTGTGAGTGTGTGGGGTTGAACAAAGTGCTCTGTTTCTTCAAGGAAATCAACTAATAGTATTTGTGAGCTGTCACGCGAACACTGGGATTTTGAAGGACTTATAGTGACCACCAAGAAGTTCAGAGCTTGCCCATGTGTGAATGACTTTTCTGGGAAGATTAATAAGGATTATCAGCTAACGCATTCTGATAGGATATAGTGAGAGATGCGAAGATCTGCCTGACTCCATGACCAAGGGCCTTCAACTATCCAGTGCGTGGCAGCACCACTCACTCAAACTGAAAGACAGACAGATGGACAGATCTTAAAGGAACAGAGTAGTACCAAGGTTCATGGGTGAGGAGTCCATGGCCCAGTTAGCCTCCCAGGCAGGGCTACCTCCAAGGTCCAGGTTAGCATCAGCAGGTATCTGTAACCCTCTTACTACAGTATTTCGGCCCTTTTGAACCACACACCTAAGTGGGGTTGGGTTTCTTCAGCAGCTAGACACAAGACATTTGTGAAACATAGCACAAAGCCATTCTTACCACTAAATGCCGATCGTTTCATTAAAAATATGCACTTTATGTTTGTGCATAATAGGCTTATTGTTCATTTAAAATGAATACACTAAGTAAACATAAAATGTCATAAAATAAAATGAAAACATTTAAAAATCCCGCCCTCCCCCCCAAGAAAAGCAACAGTGCATGGTGAGGTGGCCCACACCTGTAATCCCAGCACTTGGGAGGCAGAGGTAGGAGGATAGCTGTGAGTTTGAAGCCAGCCTGGTCTACAAAGTGAGTCCAGGACAGCTAAGGCTACACAGAGAAAACCTTGTCTAAAAAATAAATACTTAAGTAAACAAACAAACAAATAAATAAAATAATAAAATAAAATAAAAATTCCCCTGTTGTTGGCTGGGAAGATGCCACCCTCTGTGTTAACCCCAGAAACCATGTAAAAGCTGGGCATACATGGGCCTGCTTGTAATCCTAGAGACAGGAGTCCTGGGGGCAAGGTGGCTAACCAGACTAGCCAAAATGGATCACCAAGAGATCCTGCCTCAACATATAAGGTGAAAGGAAATCTAGGAAGACATTCAACATTTACCTTAGTCTCCATAGGTGTACACACATGCATGTGTGCACGCACACACACACACACACACACACACACACACGGACACACGGACACATGTCAGCAGAGATACTTGTACCTTACACATGTGGACATGCATGTATATTGCATGCGCGCACACACACACACACACACACACACACACACAAAATTTCTCCATTTTAATTTCCAACACAATGAGTATAAGTAGTTATAACTCATATAACTAAAGGATTTTTAAAATGATTCTCAACAATTTTTAACAAGGTGAAAAAGTCTTGACACTAGAGTTTCTCTAATGTATTTACCACTGTTGTTTTCAACAATTAAGCTTAACCCACAAGTTCTCAGTATATTTATGGAGTGAACTATGGTATAAAAAAGGGAATGTTAGGCCAGTTGGTAGTGACACACGCCTTTAATCCCAGCACTCAGGAGGCAGAGGCAGGTGGATCACTGTGAGCTTGAGGCCAACCTGGTCTACAAAGCTACTCCAGGACAGCCAAGGCTACACAGAGAAACCCTGTCTCGAAAAACCAAAAAGAAAAAAAAGGGAATGTTGGGGATACACACATTTAATCCTAGCAGTGGGGAGGCAAAGGCAAGTGGATTTCTGTGAGTTGGAGGCCAACCTGGTCTACAGAGTGCATTCTAGGATAGCCAGGTCTACACAGAGAAACCCTGTCTCAAAAAAAAAAAAACAAAAGGGGGAGGAGTGAGAAGGGAGAGTAGTGTTTTAATTTTTATATGTAAGTATTTTAAAGTACTACTATATAAAATATATTAACTGAGAGAAATGTGAAAAACAAAAAGTAAAACAAAGCGGAAAAATCTCTTTATTTTCCAGGAGAATTTATTTTGCCCCATATGTTATTTAAACTTAGCCGTTGATTTTTGTCTTTTTAAAAAGATTTATTCTTACTTATGCATATGTATGGCTGCATGTGAGTGTGTGTGTTGGGGGCACAGGGTGTTCGTGGATGTCAGAAAGGCCATCAGAGGAACTGGAGTGACAGCCAATTGTGAGCGAGGAAATCTAGCTCTACCTTCTTATTACTTTGTCCAATTCTCCTTCCTCCCCAAGTCTCCTGCTATCTCTGGCAGGTCCAAACTCCTATCCTGTCATCTGAAGGCTCGAATGGCCTCCCACCTGCCATTTCTTTCCCCTTCTGTCCACGAGCAGCAAGGAGTCCAGCGTGAACCTCAGACAGCTTCCAGACTCCTTCTGCACAAATTCTAGCCTTTGCTCTGGCACGCAGGCCCCAGGCAACCTGCATCACCCTCTCCTGTCAGGGGCTAGACTCCAGCAGCAGCTGAGCCCGTGCTCTCAGCAGTCCTGATGGCCTCCCTACTGTTCCTCTACAGCAGAAGGATGCTCTTACTTCCCAGCAACCCTCACTAGTTCCCCTTTCCCTTTGACCTCCGTTGTCTGGCCTTTCCACTCTGAAGGTGCGGTCTCTGCCCAGCTCCTTTACCCCAACCTCTTCCAGCTCTCTTCCCAGAGGAGCCTTTTCTTCCTTAGCGCAAAACTCAGTCTAACACAACTGACTTGGTTGTCTTTCTTATTGTCATCCGTCTGCCACCTCCAGAATAGGAGGTCCAGGACTTTGTGCAGGCTTGTATCTTCTGCCTGCAGAAAGCTGACCAGTGGCAGCACATGAGACAGTCTATGAAATGACTGTGTACTAACTGCAAAGCTGTTTAAACAAGAGGTGTCTGGAAAAGCCCAAACGTCATCATGACATTTTCTTATAAAGAAATTCAGGTTGGGTATCTGTTAACTGAAATACTTAAGTGTTTCAGATTTCAAACTTAAAAAAAATATATATATATATCTGTGCACACAAACACAAGTACATATGGAGAGAAAAAAAGAGAGGAAGAGATCTTGGGAGTAGACCAAAGTCTAAACATAAAATTAATTTATGTCCCAAGTATACTTTATATGCATGACTGAAGATAATTTATGCACTATTTTAATAATTTTGTTCATGAGACAAAGTTACATGGCACGGAAGCTCTTAGTTGTGGCTTCAAGTTGATGCTCAAAATTTTACAGGCTATGGAAGATGCTAGATTTCTATATTCAGACCAAAAGGAGATGAGTTCATGTGCTTAACCCACAGAATAGTGTATAACCAACAAAGCAAGCAACCATTTGATGATATACTACTTTGACAGTAAGTAGATACAAGTCCTCCTGTGTGAGCATCTTCTTAGAATCCCCCAAGAATACTGTTTCCTCAGCTTTCCCCACTCAAGGAACATGGGGTAACCGTGGCTTCCCTAAGCTCCTGCGACTCTCTCCTGTCCCAGTCAGCCTGCGCACACGCACTGTCCACAGGGGTCGAGTCTTCCCTAACAGTGTTCAAAGTACTGATTTCTGCCTCACGAAGACCAGCATCCTTCCTGACAAAATGGCAGTTTTTTAAAAAATATTTTATTTATTTATTGTATATGAGTGCTCTATTTGCATGCCAGAAGAGGACATTAGATCACATTTAGATGGTTGTGAGCCACCATGTGGTTGCTGGGAATTGAACTCAGGACCTCTGGAAGAGCGGCCAATGCTCTTAACTGCTGAGCCATCTCTCCAGCCCCAAAATGGCAGTTTTATCATCCGTCAGATCACAGCATAAATGCAAGTCCTTCCAAGGAAACTTTAATGTGGGGTAAAACTTCAGGCCCAAACCCAATCCTCTCCACCCAAACAATGGCAGACAATATTTTAAATAACAAAAGGCCTTTATAACCTCACACTGCCTTGCATGAAGTCAACTCGAACCTCTTGCTCCTGTATGCATTCTAAACATAGCCCTTCTTTTTGAAGCTGAACTATGTTACATTTCATATCAAAAGCTCCCATGTTTAGAAACAGCTATAGACAAATGCTGTGCTGTTATGACACGTAGTGGCCACGAGAGGGCAGAGTTTAATAGCAAACAACTCCAGGGCCAGCCTGGCCTTGGAGGCATCTAAGTGCCTAAGTAGATAGGACTAAGCCACAGAAAATGACAGAACTACATCTCTAAAAATTTAGGACACCTCTTCCTAAATATAAAAGAATTTGTGGCATCAAAAAGTGACCCCAGTTTTCATCTTGAGTAATGGCTTAGCAGAAGGCAGAGACCCTGGTTACACTTAGGAACCTCTCAGCGATCGTGAAAGAGACACACTAGAGGCATCCTGGAGAATTCTTACAGACAGAAGTCCTACTTCATTGGAGAACATAAAGATCTTTGGAACGTTGGGCTTAGGAACACACACCTGTAATCCCAGCATGTGAGAAAGCTGAGGCAGGGAGGATAATGGGATTCAGTAGTAGCCTGGGCTACATGGTAAGGCTCTGTTTTCGATCTTCATTTAAATGCACCTTGTATCTAGTTGCATGTCATGCAGGCACCAAACAAGCAGGGTCCCCTAGCTTCGGAGCTGAGCTGTTGTTTAAAGTCCAACACTGAGGGACTTACATGGTGACCCAAGAGTGACCCTCAAGTTGCTTTCAGAAGCCGAGGAGGTCCAAGGCTACTCTGTACTTATGGGATGCCAATCACAACCTAGGTTCTGCACTAAGAACTCAAAAAAAAAAAAAATATATATATATATACACACATACATACACACTCATTTAGCCCTCAGATTCCTCCATCTACTGTCAAGGAAACCTTTCTCCTGAGAACTTCAGGAAATGGCTAAGAAGGAACCCACTTTGGTGCGTGTATTTGCTTACCAGAATGCTTATGACCAAATAAGCACAAACTGTGTGGCTCTAAAATAAAGCTGGGTGCATGCTTGTAATACCAACAAACACTCAGGAGCGGAAGGAGAAAGATCGCTACAAGTTCGAGGCCAGCCTCAGCTACATACTGAATTCAAAGCCAGCCTTGGGTACACAGCAAAGCCCTGCTTTAAAAAAAAAAAAAAAAAAAAATTCTTGCACAGTTTCTAGATATCAAAAGGGAACACAAGAGCAGTGTTTGCTCAGAGAACAGTACGGCCTCTTCACTGAGGCCTGCCTTTCTACCTCCTTTGCACCCCCCAGGGAAGAGTACAAATGCAGGCCCTCACTACCTCAAAGGCTATGGTCCTGCATTTGGGGCGGCAGCAGGGGCCAGCAAATCCCAAGTACAGTGGTGGCTCCTCTGCACTGGGAAAACCATCTTCTTGATCACTGCCTACGCCCTACCGGGTCAGTACTCAACTGTAGTTTTGAGACAGGGTCTCTCTCTGAACCTGGAGCTCACTGATTTGGTCAAGCTGGCTAGCCAGCGAGTTCCAGGGGTCGGCCTGTCCTGCCTCCCCAGTGCTGAGTGCTGCTGGGCTCATGTGCCGCTGTACCCATTTTAAGTGATGCTAGGGTCCAACCTCAGCTCTTCAGTCTCGCTTAACAAGCGCTTACTTTACTGACTGAGCCACCGCTCCAGCTCATACAAGGTCATCTTAATTTAGTCGATTGATTCACGAGATATTTCCAATAAGGTTTCTGGATAAGGTTTCTTTCATAAATACTGAGGTTAGAATTTCAATCTTTTCTTTCTTTTTTTTTTTTTTTTTTAAAGAGGATCTTCTCTTGACTTGATTATATCTGCAAAACCTTACTTGTAATAGCTCAGATACTAGAAGCTACATCTTCAACATATATTGTTGGTAGACACAGTTTAACTTACAATGGAATCGCAGTACGTGCTTCAAGCCACTTAGCTGTTTTGCCTCAGAACCTGATAGACCAAGGGAAAGGATGGGATGGTAAAGCTTAAAGACTAAGGAAGATGGCAGGCAGGACATGAGGCTAGAAGCAGACAGGCATCATGGGATTTTTGGGGCCCATCTGTGGGGCTGATTCTAAATGAAGTCACAATTGGGATTCTTGCTTGCCTGTCAATTTTCTAGTGACTTCTCCCGTCCTGTGAAAGGAGGTTCTGGGGGTTCTCAATCTGTGGGTCACGAGGCCTACTACTTACTACCTTTTCAGGGAGGTTGCATATCAGATATCCTTCATATCAGATACTTACATTATGATTCGTAACAGTAGCAAAATTACAGATGTGAAGTAGCAATGAAAACAATTTTATGGTTGGGGGGGTCACCACGGCATGAAGAGCTGTATTAATGGGCCGCAGCGTCAGGAAGGTTGAGAACCCACTGCCCTGGTTAGTCTCAGAAAAGCCTCTGTAAGCCAGGGAGGGCTGCACCTGAGCTTCAAGGCTGAAGCTTGTAACATGGAATCCACATTTGCTTTCTTCTATTCACCAGGCAAACCTGACCCTCAGGCTGTTCTGGCAGAGGATTCTGACCTGTGGAATCTAGATGATCTCTAGTCAGAGCAGTCAGACGTCAAGTACCAGGATGCCCCCACACATCTCCTTACCCGGAGCTGACCGGATTAGCAAAGCAACGCTGCTCCTGCAAAATGCATCTGAGTGCCACATGGGGTTGCGGTGGGGTTGCATTTGTGAGATCACAGGCCTTGCACAAGGACTCCCAGCTGAGCCATGAGGCAAGATAAGGGTGAAAGCCGGCGATACGAAGCTGCACAAGGGTAGTATTAGCACGATCTGACCGAATGTTCTGTTTGAAGCCGGCAGTACATCATCAGAGAGGCAGAGGAGGAAGGGACAGGCGTACTCAGTCTGAGGCAGAGGTCAGTATGCCTCCCTGTGAATTTTTCTGCTAAGCTATGCTGCCATACCACGAGAGCACAAAATTAGACAAACAATACAGAGTGCGGGTCTGGCTGGGCCCCAGTGAAAAAAGTATACACCAAAATGCGAATTTTGCCACTTTTTTTTTAATTAAGGAGGGAGAAAAAGAGCCCCACAAACCTTTAAACTATAGTCTATTTTTAGCCAAAGAAAAAGGGGAGGCGGGCCAGACTTGGCCTTGAGTGGCAACGCCCTCGCCCCTTGCTTTAAACATATCCTCAAGGGCTCATGGGTTGATTTATCATGGTGCTAACAAGGTTTCTGTGTGGGGCTCTCCTTCCTTCTCAAAAAGTGACTGGCTTCTGGGCAAGATCCCAGGCCCTCCTGTGAACCTGAACTGCCCCCAGCTTTCTCTCTCCTGCACCTGATTATTCAAGACCTTCCAGGATCTGGCGACTTGCTTCATAAAATGGCTTCTAAATCTCCCTCTTATAGGCCTGTGGCGACACCTGGCCAGCCTGTGCCCACTGCCTCTCTCTTAGGTAAGCACACTTCATGTCACTGTTATTTCACCTGTCCCCTTTTGGCTAACGTTGTGTATACACAGTAGAGACTCAGAAAACCTCTCCTGATTGAGGCTCCGAATGCAAAAGCTCTCTGAGGACCACTGCCTCCCTCTGCTGGGAGGTCAACCCTCACAGAAGCCGCCCATGGCAAACCGAAACAACTTGTCCGCCTGAGGTGGCAGTCCCCAAAGGCCAAAAGAGGAGACTTTCACTTCCTTTTAAAGGCCAGGCTTATTAAGTCTAATTTGCATTCAGGAGGTGTCACCCGTTTTTAGTACAATTCTTTGTACTGAACTGACAAATGACCAGTTGGGTAATTATTTCTACCATCAAAGACTTTTTCCTCCTGTCATTCTCCTGAAGTTCCCTTTTAAAGATGCCCTCACTTTTCCCTTTCAACCACGGACTCATTTTCTGTCACTACAGATGTGATTCTAGCTGGTAGATGTTGAAAGATTTTTAAAAAGTGCTTTTTTAAATTATGCGCACGTCTATGTCCGTGTACGTGCACGTGAGTGCAGGTGCCCATAGGAGGCCACATGTGTCAGAGCCCCGGAAGCTGGAGTTACAGGTTGGTTGTGAACCTCCCAACATGGCTGCTGGGAATTAGAAGGCCCCTATAAGAGCTGTGCACACCCTTAATTACTGAGCCGTATCTTCAGCCCTGCTGGTAGCCTCTTGCGACTACCTTTTCACAAAGCATATTGTGCTTTCAATGCACTAGTGGTTTTGTGTGTCCGCTTCTCTCTCTAGCTGAAGAGGGTGCCATTGTGTGGCTCCCCATAGTTTGTGCACAGCTGAAGCAGACATTCAGGTTGTTTTGCAATTTTTGTCAATGGTGAATAATGTCAAATAATGTCACATAACAAGTATATACACAGAGACATTCATATGGACATATATTTCATGTTAAGTTCTTACTTTACTTTTTTTTTTTTTTAAGTGGCCATATTTCTGTAACCCTGAAGGATAAAATTCTGCCCTATTCATCTGTCTTCCTACCCAACTGCCCCAACGTTCTAAACTGTAGTAACACTAGATTTCCTAAGAATAGCTACAGAGCACACGTTGGAGGCAGAGTGGGCGGAGAGTCGAGTGTAGGCCCGGAGTTAGCCTGGGCTGTCGGCACCCCCATCATCTGATCTGGTCCCACAGGGGACAGCGCGGGCTCCCGCGGATGTGCACACTCAGGCAAAAAAACCTGCAGAGCCAGCCAATCGGGCCGTTATCTGGTTCATATAACTTGTTAAGGATCTCACGGAATGCACAGTGTGCCATTGTTTCTGTAAGTCCCTTTCATGACTTTGTGAGCTGGCTAATTCACAGCAGACTCGCCGGCTTTCCTGCTGGAAGAAAAGACTTTCCTCAAAGACAGCTATTTAGCCGTGACCATGGCTGCAGCCGTGGTAGAACACAAAAGGGGAGCTGAGGCCCCGCTGCCCCCTCTTCCACCAAGGCCTCCCACAGCCAGGCTGCTCTCGTTCTTGGTGCTGGAATTCTCAGGATTATTTCTCTTTTCATCTGCTGGGTGACCTAAGGTATCTCAAGCGGACTGCGAGGAAATGGCCTCGCCAAGATCTGAGCCTTTGGCAGACTAACGTCTTTAGGCTTAGAAGACCCTCTGGGAACAGGCATTAACCACACAAAGGATGGCTCCTGGGGGCTTGGGAGGGAGAGGTGGAAGGGCTCTGGTCCCCCATTCAGCACAATAGCCCCAGTCTTGCGACATTTTTTTCTAACCTGCAAGGCAGGCTTGGAGGCTGCAAGTCTTATTAATGCTTACAAGTGGCCAAAAGGAATCCACCAAGGCCGATGACTAGGAACCCAGCCAGGAAGCAAGGCTGCACCCGTCCTGACACTTCCACATGTGATCCCTGGAAAGCAGGCCTACCCACCAGAAGACACTTGCTTCTTCATTGCTAACTCGAAATACAGGCAGTACACGTTTTCTGCTCCACCAGGCTTTCTAATTTATCTTTCTTAAAGCTAGTTTATTTGAAGATGGAAGAAAATCTATCATAAACATTTGTCTTTGTTTTTTTGTTTTTTGAGACAGGGTTTCTCTGTGTAGCCTTGGCTGTCCTGGACTCGCTTTGTAGACCTAGACCGGGCTGTCCTCGAACTCACAGTGACCCGCCTGCCTCTGCCTCCCGAGTGCTGAGATTAAAGGCCTGTGCCACCACGCCCAGCAACATTTTTTTTTTCCTAGAAGAAAATCACCTAGCCTCGCTCTTGGCGATCACATTCCTCCTCAACTTTAAAATATGCCCAGAAAATGAATTTCAATAAAGTTGCAGTGAGCCATCTGTGTGAAGAAAGCTAAAGAGAGTCTTCAGCGTAAAAGAAGAGAGCTGTGTCCAAGGCTCAGGGAACATCCCTGAAGAGGGGGTGGAAAGCTTGCTAAGACCCAGAGGACCAGGGGGTCTACTGTGAGATTGTGTCTCCTAGGAATGATCGGAAATCTCACCCCAGGTAATTCCACAATATAGCCGCCTAAACAAGACCCAACTAATGGTAATTTCAATAGACACACTAATGGGAAAGGGGGGGGGGGAAATCTCAAGGGTCCCACGTCTAGACACAGAACTGCAGGCAACTAATAACTACTGACTGAGAGAGGAAGAAATAGCCTCGCCCAGAGATGAACACCCTAATTGGTTTTCCAATACAAAGTGGTCAGCCCTAAAGCCATATGCACACAAGCCATGCTAAACAAGCCCACCAGGCTGTAGTTGTATATTTATGCATATGTGTGTTGCAGTAATAATAAAAAGAGAAGCCATCAGTTTGAGAGGGAGTTGGGGCAGGGATGGGAGGGCTGGAAAGATGATAGGAAAGGCAGTGATGTAACATATTATTTAAAATTTTAATTATAAAAAGAAAGATGCACTTAAAAAAAAAAAGGAAACAGAATCTATTATAAGCCTATGGAATTTAGTGCAAGGAGCTGGAGAGCTGTTGGAACTTAACAGAACAGGTCCTGGGAAGCAGTGCAAAGGTGACTGCTGCCAAGCTCGACAGCCCAGGTTCCATCCCCAGGACCCATGTGAAGGTGAAAACAGACTCCTGCAAGTTATCCTGTTCCACACGTGTGTGTGTGTGTGTGCGCGCGCACACACACACACACCACACACACACACACACACAAAAGAAATAAACAAATGTAAGTCACCTCGGCTGGCAGGGATTTTCTAAAGCACAACATAATGGATTATAAACCAAATAGACATGCAAACCTCCAGGCTCCGTAAGGAGCAGAACCAGCAGGTGGCCGATCCACCAAGTCCTTGGTCCTAGTGTCCTGAGGTACAGCTTGGGATGCTTCTTGTGGTCCAGACAAGACAGCAATTTTATAATCAAGTGCGCTGGCAGAGTGGGCAGGAGGTGGCGCCAATCTATAATATAGGTTCTCTCGGGAGGCTGGGGTAAGAAGGTACAAATACCAAGCTAGCCAGCCTGGGCTACATAGTGAGTTTGTGGCTAGCCTTAGTTAACTAACTGTCTAAAACAACAACTACAAACCATGATGACAATATAAAGAACTCCTACCTCTTGCCAAAAAAGAAGAAGAAGAAGAAGAAGAAGAAGAAGGAGAAGGAGAAGGAGAAGGAGAAGGAGAAGGAGAAGGAGAAGGAGAAGGAGAAGAAGAAAAAGAAAAAGGGTCTTTCTCTGTTAGCATTGCACTTCAGTCCTACCTTGATGTCATTGCTTACCTGCCACTGGGGCGTGGCCCTGCCCAGGGCTATATAAAGGACAAACCATCCTCGTGGTCCCTCTCTCCTCTCTACTCCCCGTTATTCTCCCTCTGCTCCTCTCTCTCTGGGGTACCCCTCCTCCCCTTCTTCCTTCTCTCCCCATGCCACTTAATAAACCTCATATAATACAATATCTGTTGCCTGGTACCCTATTGTCTTATCATCTGACTTTCTAATTTTTTAAAATCATAACACTCTCATAGACATAGAGATCTCTAAATGTTTAATTAGATGAACAAAAACCCCTTCTCAGAGATCTCATCTATGGGGAAGATGGGACCCATAGAGAAAGTGGCAAGTTCAAGGTCACATGATTAATTAAAGCCCATATAGACCAAATTTCCCCCTTGGTGTGGAAGACCCAAGGGCTATAGAAGTCAGTTACCATTGGAAGGACAAAACGCTAAATTATTACTAACGGTTTTAGCATCTCTAACAAATTTGATCAGATTTTCTAAGCAATCACCTGACATGTCTGAGAATCTGGACACAGTAAGTAGTCTTGAAGTGACTATGCATATGACAAGACCAGGCATGAAGGAGGTGGGCACAAAACACACCACAGCTCTGCCCAGGGTTACTGCCTCTAGAAACTGTTTGCTTCTATTTAAAAAAAAAAAAAAAAAAGGTTGGTTTTATCTAGCATCAGGTATGCCAGCTACGCAGAGGAAAATTCCAGAACCATGCAGTACTAACCAAGTCAGTAACTACAGGGAGGCAGCAGGAAGGTGGGCCACGGAGACGTCTGCATTCCGATCTCACTGAGATGCAGCGAACAGCAGTTATAATCTGTACAGGAAAGGCTCTTGATTACATAAAACAGCTAAAGTCCGACCTTCAAGATGACAGTTTTCTGAGCTATTATAGGAGAAAAAAAAGTGAGGGGAGAATTCATGAAACAAGGAAGTGTAGAAAGGAAGGAAAAAAAAAAAAAAAGCAAACCCAACACTCTCCAAGTGCAGATGAAAGGCGGAATCAGTAAGGAGGAGATGACACCCTGCCCCATGCGGTGGGGTCTACTTCAGATCGGCTATTTATTTTCCTGTTCCGTCCAAAATTCAAATATAGCTTTTAGGGTCCAGGTGGGAGGCCGCAGGAAGCCCACCAACCACCCCCGGGGCAGCTCAGCCTGGTGGATTTTCTTGTATGAGAAGAAGTTAGGTAACTAAGCAAAGGTGAACCGGGTCTCCTTCAGTGCCTCACTAATGTGCTGCAATACAACCAGTCCAGTGTGAGGCGGACACAGGACTCATACCGGGCAGAGCCGAAGTTTGGATTCTCTCTCCTCCTAGTCCTGCCTTTCCTGACATGGCAGACTAGCCACCAGCTATGGGGACAGCCCAGCACTTTGTCTCCCTCATGGCGGGAGGCAGAGGGCAGCATCACCACCTGGAAGCCAGAGAGACTCTGTCCGCCATAAGCATGCGTCTTTTCACACGAGGCTTGGCCACTGAGCATTCTGCTTCTGTTCATCTGACCTTTGACTCTTGCTCATTAGGCCAGTGATGAACCCCCAGAAGGGCCCTTTATGGACCAATGTGCTTAATATAGAATTTTTTTTTCTCTCATGCTTTAAAGACACTGGAGACTGTAGGGGAGAGACAGCTCAAAGTCAGTGTCCACACCGCCCTCCTTTGTCCACACCGCTTATCTGTCCTCATCTCTCTTCACCATTATTTCATCACAAGCACCAATCACCCTGATGCAGGTCTTTCTGACACCATTCTCCTTGCCCTGAGGGGTAATCCATTGAAGAGGTGATGGAAAGAACTGACTCTAAAAGGTTGATAGGTGGGGTCCTGGGACCTTGTGGCTCAGAGGCTCTCTCAATGTTATTTTGAAGCGTTATATGGGTCATTAAGGCAATGAAATATTCCATACTGGCCCAACCTTCTCCCCAGCCATCTCTCCAGACCAAAGGCAAAGCAAGAAAAATCTGGGGCTGGAAAGATGGCCCAGTGTTAAGAGCATTGGTTGATCTTCCAGAAGACCCAGGTTTGTTCAAACCATCTGTATCTCCAGTCCCAGAGGATGTTAGGCTCTTGTCTGGCCTCCTCAGGACACACATGTGCGCGCGCGCGCGCACACACACACACACACACACAACACACACACACAGAGTTATGGGGGAGACAAAAAGAAAAGAAAAAAAAAGCTTTGTTCTATAGTCAGGAAGGATGCAGCCACAGTTTAAAGCTATGACTGG